>NC_081546.1:30007343-30015260 GCF_901000735.1 Corylus avellana
TATATATATATATATATATATATATATAGGGTCTATTATATTTTCTTTTCTTGTAACTATTGTAATATGGAGTAGGTCTTTTCTTAAAAACTTTATCGGGTTTCTTCTTATTTCTCTTGGAAGGGGCCATAGGAGGTAACCCAAATTGTTTACAGAAATTACCCATTTCATATTTAGCCTTCTTTTTGTTTTTCAACTGTTGTCTTATTATTTTTTGATCAATGCACGTTTTTATACCAAGTTTTTTAACAGTAGAAAACAAATCACCATAAGTTAATTTTTCATATTCAATTAATCCAGTATTAAAGTTAATGAGTTCGTCTTTAACTTTGTGAGCAAATAATGAAGGTAATCCATCAATAAATTTTTCTTTCCAATAAGGTTTTTGACTATCAGATCTAACCATAATACGGGAAAGAAAAACATCTTGATACCATCTATAATCAGACATAGTAGGGCAACAAAGATTATTCAAGAAATCAGAAATGCGAGAAGTGATGTTAGATGGTGTTCCAATAAAATGCTTAATGATTGTGTAAATCAATGTGTTAACACTATCAGGTTCACCAGTACCATGTTGCTCATCAAATATTGGTAAGTCATCTTCATCTTTTTTGACAGCTTTTCTAATTGTTTCTCGGGATTCTTCAGTAAAGTGTTTAGCCCACCAATTTCGAAGAGTTCCAGATAAGCCAGTAGAAAGCAAATCAACAATTTCTGATTGGCTTAAATTGTGATTAGTAACATAAGCATTAACAACCATAGACATATGATTCATTTTATTTAGCATTTCTTGTTCAGACAAACCATCAATGTTCCATTCATAAAGTTTGTCAGCAGAAACAAAGAAATGAGATTGAAAAAATCTTTTTTCAAACTGTAAATCAGGAGGAGTGGGTTTTGAATACCAATTTTTTGAGAGATTAATGGGTTTGGTCTTATCAAAAATTCTTTGGAGTCTTTGATCTGGGCCAAAATTTTCTTCAATCATTTTAATGTTGAAATCATAAGGATATTGAGAATCATCTGAATCATCTGAATCAGATGTCTCATTGATTTTTGGACAACACAGGCTTCTCTAGAGCCAGAAGCTTGGTTGGTTTTCAGATCTTTCAACATTTTGTCAATTCTATCAACATTTTTTTGGTTAGTGGTTTTCAATCCAAGATTTTTTCTTTCTTCAGTAAGAGAAATGATTGGTTTTTCAGTTTTACAACTAGAGGAAGTGGGAGAATCAATTTTGTCCTCAATCCGATCTAACTACCTCGTACTCTGCTTTCACAAATTAAGCTAAAGTTTTGGCCTTCTGGCCCATTAAACAGAGATGTCTTAGGTGGTCATCATCATATTCATATATATATATAACGTCGCTTTCCCTGGAAAAATCAGCTTGGAAAGGGATATGATGGTTAATTGAAGTGATTGAGAAGGATTGCTGATAATACTCTTGGAACAAATAGGTAGCCTAGAATCTAGATGATGACTAATCAATTAACGATTATATCACTAATTCTTCACGTCCTTGTTTTAGGAATACTGTGAAGCGAAGATACAAATTTGACTGGCGCTAGACGATAGTGATATATAGGTGAAAATCAACGCAGCGAATATATAAAATATAATTGGTCGAAAAGTTGACTTCTATTTTCTTGCTCATGCATGCAACTACGTACGGGATATTTGATCAAATCAATTCTTGTAATTCTTTCAAATCTTCTTGTTTCCCATATATATTTCTATCAATTATATTGCAACAGATTTGACTTAATTATGTTCGGTAATTTAAAGAACTACGAGAGATATTTGGTTTTCATCTTTTGCTCATCTCCATGTAAGAGATGAGCAAATTTCACAATTAAATATATAGGATTCACATATGGGTTTCATAGATTTAATGATAGCTTCTCTTTTTTTTTTTTTTTTTTTTTTTTTTTTTTAAAAAAGATGGACAAAAAATGTGTAGGAGTATGATATCAAACACATCTCAAAACTACAATATATGTGTTATCTCATCTCCCAACCACTCCGTTTGCAAATTCAATGGTGAATGTGCCCATCTAGAATACGGAGAGGTGAAAAATAGGATGCATAATGATTTTCTTCATTTCTCGTAATTTTTTCAATTGTCCAAATTGATAAATGATAAAAAATTATTATATCTCATCTTTTACCCATCCCTGTACAGTGGATGGGTAAATTTACTATTGAATTTGTGAGATCCATGTGTGGGTTCACAAATTCGATGATACATTTAGAAAATAGATAGTTGAGAAAATATTGATGTGTTATATCTTTCGACCAAGATTTCATCACAATTTATTATTATGGGTATTATAACGGTGGAAGTAGCTAGCTAGGCTTTTTCTTTCTCTCGATCTTCTCAAAATAAGCTTCTACTCCCTCTTATATTTTATTTTATATTTAAACAAAAGAAAATGCAGTAAAAGTTATATTTGAAAGGTATCTTATTTTTATTAATCACATCACGGAAAACAAACAAGAAGTGCTTACATCGACCTTTGTTATTATTATCCCAAATGCATCCGGGATTTTATTGAATAAACTAAACAATAAACGAATAAATTAATGGTGGATTGTTTGTACATTTCCACCTCAAATTTTAAATATTATTCTAGCTAGAATATGCCCCTAAAAGAGTTTACTAGTCCGATCAGTTTAATTAATATCATTTGGAATTTGCAGCATGTCCATGGGGGGACCTAGCTAGGCGAAGCAGCCTCTCTTGGGAAAGTATTTTCGCAAACCTGCAAGAACATAATAAAGTTTCCATTAATTGACTAATTAATTTTCCCAAATAAATTGTTAGAAAATGAATATATATATACGTACCTTATGAGAGCTTCTGCATTAGTCTCTTTGCTAGAAGGCTCGAAAAGGCCCGTGTCCAAATTCACCCTAGAAACTGGTTTCTTCAGCAATCCTTCACCAACTTTCACAAGATGATCCAAATTCTTCTGTGTGGCGATATCCACGGAAGAGACATCCCCTCTTAACGTGTCGTCCTGTAATTGGAGGCATGCACAGAAGAAAATTTAATTAGTTGAGCACAAAATGAAGGCTTAATGAATGATAATATAATATATAATATAATCAATTAGTACCTGAATCCGGAGGTAGCTTTTCTCGGTATGAAGGGCTTGGAAAACTGCAGAGAGATGGAGGTGGACCATATCTGCACTTGCTTGCGTAAAAACATCAACGATAGGGGTGGAGCCACCTTTGCTTAACCAATTCAAAATACCCCACTTAGCTGCCTCGTGCGCATTATATTTCTTTTCAGCTTTCGAAGACCCCGTTCCTAACGATATGACCAGAAACCTTCCAAAGTCCACCGGTTTTATCGGGAAGAAGTCAGGGCTTCCTCTACTCACCTCCTTTGTTATTTCACCAATCGCAACTAAAGCCTACATCATTAATGTACATATTTAATTAATTAATATGTTATATATATAATTTCAGTTTAATTAAAAAAAAAAAATTGCTTATATGTACCGGATTATTTGCAGCAACGCCACCATCTATTAGGTTAAAGTCTCTAACTTTTCCTGAGGGGTATCTGGTTTCAAAGTAATGAGCTGGAAGATAAGTTGGTGCTGCTGAGGTTGCAATGCATACGTCCGAGAGAAGGGCATCTAAACTTGGGTTTTTCTTGACCTGCATGGAAAGCAAAGATCATTTTCTAACTAATTCATATCATGCATGCAATTATCAGTTTCTAATAACTAGAATTAATTAAGTTTATAAACCTCAAAGCTGGAGAAGATGGTTGGCTGGAGTCGGTTGATGTCAAATGTTGGAATGACAACATTAGTCAATGTCTGGTGCAATCTTGTGTTTCCAAGTGTTTCCTTGACAAGGCTATGGAGATATTTGCCATTGTATTTTGGCCCGGAAAGGGCTTTTATTATCTTTGAAACATGAGGAAGCAATGGACATCTGTACGTACGTAATTCAAAACCATGAGAGATATATTCATGTTAATTAATGACTGAAATGTACAAGTACTGTTGCATAGTATATATGTTATTGATCTCATGGAATTGAATATAGTAATAAGTTTTACCTGTTTTGTGGGAAGATCTTAGGACCTTGTTTTAGGTAGAAGTCCTTGATATCCTTGGCTGCAAACAAGGGCCTGTTCTTTTCATTTGGGCTTGTTAGCATGGCAGTGACAAGACCACCTGTGCTTGTTCCTGCAATCACATCAAAATAATCTGCGATTCTTGCTTCTTCACCATCCATCTTCTGCAGTAACATATACATAGACAAACAATTATTAATATGGTGCATCATTATGAGTCAAACTAACAAGAATTAATTAAAAATGAAATGCGGGATATATTAATTGATCATCAGCTAGCGCACTGAAATGTGCATTACAAATTAGTTTGGCATGCATGGAATTGCATGAGACTAACCTGAAGCTCAGCTTCTAAAAAAGTAAGAATAGTTCCTGGGATAAGCCCTCTAATTCCACCGCCATCAATGCTGAGAATGGTGATTAGGTTCCCATAAGTTGGAGGCTGTAGGGCTACACTACTAGCAGCAGTTGCTTCCATGGAGATCGAATTATTTAAGGTGCAGGTATCTATCACAGAGAGAGAGAGAAGAAAAGAGAGAATTTAAGAGCCTTTGAATGAGAGCTAGGGTTCTTTGATCTTGATATCAATTTAAGAAGAATTTGGGTATTTATAGATTCATATATTCTTCTTGCTGATCGACCATGTTCCAACCAAGCATGTGGAGGGGATAACGCCCATGAAAAAGTCAATAGAAAACATGATTCAAAGTTGATCCAATTGTGTTATACATATTGGATATAATACTAATTATAAATTGTTCAAACTGAACGAGTCCTACAAAGTCCTACTTGTCATCCTTGAAGATAAATCAGAGTAAACAAATAAAAAATTCTATGTTCCAATGTTTTCTACCTTTGCGCAAAAATGGAATAGCAAGTGTCAATACTTTAGAATGGTAGGTTGGACTTGAAGAATTTTAGGTAAGAATTATTAGGCAAACCAACGTGGGAATTGGGACTAGTAGTACTAGGCCTAACTATTTCATTCTATCAAGTGGCTATTATATATATAATCAAATTAAGCTTTGTTAACATGTAAATCTTTTGATTTCGTAAAAGGTGGCGCACCTCAAGAAATCAACCATGAAACACGGTGGGTCATTTAGCATTAAAGTATTGATTAAATGATTAAATTTACCTCTTTTTGACTATCGGCTTAAACTTTTGAAGTAAGTGGTGATTTAACATTTATCTGTACGCCCATTATTTTAGCCAAACACTTTACCCTTTGTACTTAATTACTTTTCTTATGATAAACTTTTACTGACTTAGGCATCGTAGCAACTTCTTGTTGTATCACCGGAACTTGGTATGGGATCTAACAAGAAAACAAAATGAAAGAGAAGAACTGATTCTCATTTTACTCGATAAAGATTACATGGAGCAATGCTCTGTATGTATACTAGATTATCATGCTAACTAATCAGAAACTAATCGAACTGATCAGAAACTAATCTAACTAAATTTATTGCATGTGATGCACATTTAACACGTGCATGAAGGATAACAAACCAGCTACCAGCTAACCATCTTCCTAAACTGTAAAACTAAATAAATAGGTTAGTTTAATACAGTTTGATAGGATCAATTGACATCTTCCATATTGTCTAAGTACTAAGTATTCAGAAGAAATCGAGAGTTCAACAAAGGTACGTACCTGCACTTGCTTACGTAATTACTTCCAACTTGATAAACATTAATGTAGTTATGCAACATCGAGTAAATATTCAAAAAACAAAAAATTAAGAGACATAATTAGTTTTTGAGGCCTTATTGAAAACAAGAATCTACAAAATCTTGGATGGGAAATATGGGAAAGTGTTTAATGGATAACCCTCCTTATGATTGGGATGAAATTGTTGAATTGGGTGAGAGGATCGGAATTGAAAGGGAAAAGCTTGAAAGCTGTATTGTGCAAGTTGGTGCTGAGTGCTACAGTATATAACATTTGGAGAGAGAGGAATAATGTTAAACATGGGAACCAATTGTTGACTGAGGAGAGAATTATGATGAAAATAATTTGGGAAGTCAGGACTCGGGTTCTGTCAAAGGGCTGCTTCAAGAAGAGTAAGAGGAAAATGAAGAATTATGTGTCAAGTGGGATTTTTGGATGTTATGAGTAGTTTGAAGTCTGGGTCTAAGTAGAATTGCTAATTTGGATCCTATGTTGGCTCTTTAGATGTCTCTCTTGTAGATATATATCTAGTGCTTTGGCTGTGGTTGGTTGAAGATGTTGAGACTTTATTTTCTGCAGAATGGTGGTTTGAAAATACTGCAGCTGCTACAATATGTTTTGATTTTAGACTTTATGGTCGGAATCTTTTTAATGGGCGCTGCCCAAGCCTCCTGCCTGAAGATTGCTTGCTGCAGTGGACAATGGGGTGCTGTGCTACGCCTACAATGTTTGTATATGTGGCAAGGAGCTGGCTGGGCATTGGTGGAGCTGCTGCATGCCTGTGTGGGTTGCTGTGCTGTTGCAGGTGGGCCTGCAAGGAGTTGCTTTGGGGCAGTGGGCCAGTTGAAGGTGTTGGCTAAATTTAAATGAACCAAAGGGCATGGGCCACGAGGCTGGTTGCTTGCTAGAAGTTGCTGAGACAAACGACCAGCAAACTTGGAGTAAAAAGTAGACCTAAGCATATTATAAAAATTTCTAGAATAATAATAATAAAAAATGACAATCAAATAAAACTATAATTTAAAGAACTGAAATAATAAAAGGACATAAATTTCTGCCAAATTGGTATGGAAGAAATATCCTCCACCAACCCATGTAAAATTGTGTAAAGTGTCTATAAACATTTAAAATGTACATTAAATTCTTAATCTCATTAGTAGTCGTTTATTAATTTAGACTAAATTTAATGTATCTTTTAAATGTTTATAGACACTTGACACTATTTTACATGGGTTGGAGGATATTTCCTCTATACCGGTTTGGAGGAAATTTCTGTCCATAATAAAATAGAATATTTTTGATTGTTGGATTATTTGATTTGTTGGAATAAAATCTTTATTAAATTCTCCAATAGAGCAATCAAGTCTTTCCGAAATACAATCTATATTAAAGTCTCCAATAGAGCAATCAAGTCTTTCTTTCTTGAATTCTTACCTTTATTTCCTTTAAACTTTCCAATATTCATTTGATAGCTCGTTTTGACCTAGTAAACATCGAAATTAGCAAAACCTCATGAAACATGACTTTGTAGATCTTTGAATCGAATGCCACCAAACTTGCTCTAATCCAATGTCTGAAACTTCGGGTATGACATTTTTAGTAAAACTCATTAGGTGTGAATTCCACCCTCAATCTACATCACTTAGTTTTTGTAGTTGTTGTAATTGCTATATTGTTACGCGCAGCAGGGAGAGGATGAATAGATGTGTATAATAGTTTCCAGTTTACATTATTAATTAGGAGACTTGTTTTGTTTCCTTGAGTTTCTAGTTTAAAAAGCTAGAGTGAATTGTACTTTTCATTGATATATGAAAGATTTAGTCATTCATCCAAAAAAAACAAAAAACAATATACAAAATCAAGATGATAATTCATCCTTAAAAATGGCTGTAAGTATCATGAGTGTGCATATCACAATCAGAGACGGATTTAGTGGGGACCGGCAGTGGCCCTGGTGCCCCCAAAATTACAAGAAAAAAAAAATTTAAGCAAAAAAAAAAAAAAAAAAGGTAAAAAGATAATAATTTAAGGTATTTTTTGCTAATTGGTCACTCCCCAAATATATTTTTAGCCTTGAATCTCCCAAATTCAAAGCTGGTTCCGTCCCTGATCACAATCCGGCCTCCTAAAGGTTTCCGAT
>NC_081546.1:30015360-30037057 GCF_901000735.1 Corylus avellana
TAACAAAGGTCGATGTAAACACTTTTTGTTTGTTTTCCGTGGTGTGATTAATAAAAATAAGATACCTTTCAAATATAACTTTTACTGCATTTTCTTTTGTTCAAATATAAAATAAAATATAAGAGGGAGTAGAAGCTTATTTTGAGAAGATCGAGAGAAAGAAAAAGCCTAGCTAGCTACTTCCACCGTTATAATACCCATAATAATAAATTGGGTTGAAATCTTGATCGAAAGATATAACACATCAATATTTTCTCAACTATCTATTTTCTAAATGTATCATTGAATTTGTGAGCCCACACATAAATCTCACAAATTCAATAGTAGATTTACCTATCCACTGTACAGGGATGGGTAAAAGATGAGACAAAATAATTTTTTTATCATTTATCAATTTGGACAATTGAAAAAATTACGAGAAATGAAGAAAATCATTATGCATCCCATTTTTCACCTCTCCGTATTCTAGATGAGTGAATTCATCATTTAATTTGCAAACGGAGTGGTTGGGAGATGAGATAACACATATATTGTAGTTTTGAGATTTGTTTGATATCATACTCCTACACATTTTTTGTCCATCTTTTAAAAATAAAAAATAATAATAATAATAAAATAAAATAAAAAAAGAAAAGAAAAAAGAGAAGCTATCATTAAATCTATGAAACCCATATATATGTGAATCCTATATATTTAATTGTGAAATTTGCTCATCTCTTACACGGAGATGAGCAAAAGATGAAAACCAAATATCTCTCGTAGTTCTTTAAATTACCGAACCTAATTAAGTCAAATCTATTGCAATATAATTGATAGAAATATATTGAAAAAAGAATATTTGAAAGAATTACAAGAATTGATTTTATCAAATATCCCCTACGTAGCTGCATGCATGAGCAAGAAAATAGAAGTCAACTTTTCGACCAATTATATTTTATATATTCGCTGCGTTGATTTTCACCTATATATCACTAGCGTCTAGCGCCAGTCAAATTTGTATCTTCGCTTCACAGTATTCCTAAAACAAGGACGTGAAGAATTAGTGATATAATCCTTAATTGATTAGTCATCATCTAGATTCTAGGCTACCTATTTGTTCCAAGAGTATCATCAGCAATCCTTCTCAATCACTTCAATTAACCATCATATCCCTTTCCAAGCTGATTTTTCCAGGGAAAGCGACAGTTATATATATATATATGAATATGATGACCACCTAAGACATCTCTGTTTAACGGGCCAGAAGGCCAAAACTTTAGCTTAATTTGTGAAAGCAGAGTACGAGGTAGTGTGCCGTTCATTGGGCTTTTATTGGACCTCACAGTTAGCTGAAGTCTGAAGCCTTTTTTATTTTTTATTTTTTATTTTTTTTGATATGTCTACATAAAAGGGGAGAGGGAGATCAATGTCCATCTCCAAGCTTCCTTCTCTCACACATTCACAAGAGAAATTGTCACGGCAAGTCGTTATGTACCCATCCCATAAACCCACATTAATCTGGCTATTTCTGGTTGCTTCATCCAATTATTAATTCGACTAAAACTATGATATATATTCATATTGATCGATGACGATGTAAATAAATTAGATTAAGAAAGCAAGGAAAATAAATTGATAATACAAATACAAATTTAATAATCAGCAACAAAATTTAGAAAATTAACGATGGAGAATATATATCGATAATATATATCTCTGGTTAATTAATTACTCTCATGATATCAAATTCCTATACATTAATTAATTATATTATATTTTGTCAAACAAAAATGATCAATATATGTTATTCTAGCTAGGCCTGGGATAGAATTCCCAACAAAGCCATTCTAACATCAATTAAATGTTTATACAACACCTTAACTCTTTCCTCTAAACCATCAATCCTTTCCTCTAACTCCCCACAGCTTCTCTGCAATTTCTCAACAGCCACACCCACCTTATAATTATGATTTCCAGATTTTATCTCATCCCGCAACTCCCTGGACGCCACTCTCAACTCCGTCAGCGTCATCGAGGAGCTCGATCTCTTGTGTTTCTCGTTTTCCACCTTTACTTTCTTCTGCGTCAACCGCGGCCAGCTGCAGCAGCGCTTAGACTTTAACGACAGTGCATGTCCGAGAAACCTGCATGCCATTAATGCGACAGCCTTGGACCCACTAAGGATCTCACCCAATTCTGAAACCGACGTCTTAGTAGCAGCACTATGAGGTTGCCTTTGGCGGCTTAATAGCTTTCTCGTGCGTCGACTTCTTTCCATTGCCTCCTCGCATGACTGTAATGCGTTGTTGGCACGTGCTAATACGATTGCACTAGGCTGATCGATTTTCCCATCATCAAGCAAGTGTGAGACAACTCTCAATGATTCTACGTACTTTCGAATGATCTCTATTTTCTCCGAGAAATGATTGCATGCATCGAGCATTTGAATACTATCATGATCGAGGTACTCATCTATGGCTTTCTGATCCGAATGATCATCTCTAGTATAATAATTAGTAAGATTGGAGAGCGAATGGAGGGCTATCTTTTGGGTGGAAATGGAAGCTTCAAGCGTAAGAAGAAGCGAAGATTCATCATCATCATCATCAGTGTGTAGGGTATTGAGCTCCGCCGAGAGTTGTTGGTCGAAGGAGGTTCTGATGGGCAATGGAGTGACGGCGGGAGAAGCCAATAGCCTCGCCGGAATCCGGAAGGAGAGGCTTCGAAGCATTGCCGATGGCCTCATGATCTTTTTTTTTTTCTGGCTTTGGTTCAAAGCAGTGGATCGAAGGTGTATATAATAAGGTCGATATCGGAGGTGGGAATTATATTATATATATTATAATTGATGCTGCGTGTATCATTGCCGACCGGACCGCTACAAATGTCAAAAAACTATAAGCACAAACCTTATATTATATAATAAATAAGGTAATTAATTAATAGAAAGATGGATCTTTATGGATTGGTTGGTGTCTAATTTGTGAGATTAAAGCAAATAAGGGCAGTTGGGTCCCGGTTATTGAAGGTTGTGCCCTGGATTCCTTCATGATTGGGACAATGGATGGGGATCAGAGGGCACCAAATAATTGGATGACCATTTTTTTTTTTTTTTGTGGGCAAATAATTGGATCGATGGCCATGATTGATGACAATTGTGAGCTGTCTTGGATATCGTGGTCCACCAGGAGAGAAGCACGTAGAAAGTGGGCAGGTCCCCCCTACTCCTAGCCTGTTAGATGGATATATATATATATATATGCACAACTGCTGTTAAGTGCCAATTTGACGATTAGGATCAGTAATTAACAGATGATTCAAAACTTGCTTGAATAAATAAATATCATATCAATTTTTATTAGTAATTTAAAAAAATAAAATTGCTGAAAATTTTTGTCTGCATTGAGACTAATTGGGACTCAGACGAAACAATTATCAGTTGAATAAACGAAAATGAAAATAAAAATGATAGAGCTAGATTAATGCTGTCTAGAACAGACATTGTATAAAAAATAAAAATAAAAAATAGGTCATATATATATATAAGGCTGGTTTTGTTTGGATTTGGTTAGGGCAATGTGGGCCAATCTTTTTTGGGAATTAATATTTGTTGTGGGGGTGAGTTTGAAGAAAAGGAGGGAGGCCTAGGAAATGAAAGATTATAGATTTTGGGAAGATTTTATTAGTACTCTACGTACCAACAATACATGCTGCAAGTATCTCGATCCGACATCCCGTCGTGCCTACTGCCTATCCTTTCCACATGGCATGCACTCAAAGAGCAGCATTTGCTTATGTTGTCTCTTTACTTGCCACGTTCAACCTCTATACATTTCTCTATGCATATTTTTATATCTATTTGTCTATACATTCTTTTAAAGCAGGCTGTAAAATGGAGAGAAGATTTTATTTTCTTCTATAACGGTATTACATATACCACATGGTGTATCATGTAAGTAAATGTCATTGCGTAATTTAAAAAATAAAAATTAAAAATTAAATGACTGGATTTTATGTACACCATTTAAGTGCAATAAAATGTTAGTATAAGAAATTAATTAAACGTTTCACGGGATATTGACATTGTCTCTTCTAACATCCATTGATCTAATGTTAATCATATGGCATTTAGTATAAGGAATTAATAAAATGTTCTCACGGTGGTGCCAACTGATGATGTAGTTGATCGTATAGCCTACCTTGAACCACGTATGCATGTACGAGAGATAAATAACGAGATGAGAGGCTTGCCAAGTATATCTCTAATGCAAAAATTAGTAAGAATGATTAGTGATTCTCTTTGAGTTTCTCACTTTTCTTAGAATGGTTGCATGTTCTTTCTTATTCGGAGTATATTTTTCCTTGTACGACCTCGGTCATTTGTCATCCTCTGATACGACACAATACTGGTCAAACCTGACATCAAATTTGTGTTCTTTAATGAGGTACGTAAGTATTGCCCATTGGTGGAGTACGGTCTTGGCAGGATACCGACATCAAATCCCTTGCCTCCTAGCAAGCTGTGGCCGTTATTTGATGTCAAGTGGTACTATGTGCTCACTAGCAAGGTAAGGGCACTACATAATTTTTCGTTAAGATAATGAAGTGGTTGGAATGAGTTAACAGCATAATTATTGTTTACACCACGTCTCTCATTATCTAAATGGTTGATTTGTTGGTTTGTCCAACCCATCAAAGCTTGTGGCTTGGGCTGTTTTTAATAATAGGATGGTCATGTTTGTTTTTAGCTATTCGATATGATGAGTATTGTGTAAAGTTGGTGTGGTCCGAAACATAATTGTCCCTCTCCATTGACTCATTGAGTACGTCATAGGTAAAACAATAAGTGAATATGAAAAATTTGTAGTAGATAATTAAGATTGCTGTTGATATGGCAGTTGGCAATTAATTGAATCTTGCATGTATTTATTTGTAAAGAATACTCAATATGATTGAAAAACAATAATCTAAGAGTAAAGCTTCAGAAAAACTCGGACAATGTGTACTACAATGGATTAATAAACGAATAATTTATTACTCTTAGATTATGAGTAAATTAATTAATAATTAGGATTTAGTTAAATATGGGATATCTAAAGGAGAATAGATATGTTTAGAAGATGAGAAACACCGGGACAAATCAAGTGTACTACAATGGAGTCCGGATACATGCATGTACAATGCCCAGCCGTACAGCAAATTGTACCCCCATTATTGATCCCCTTATTAAGGACTAATGCATGTATCTAAATTTAAAATTAGCCCACTACATAAAGCTTTAAATTGATTTAGCCACTCAAATCAAATCCATTTAAATAAACAAAAACACACCAGATTTTCTTTTCTTTTCTTTTTAAATGACAAATACTACTCTTTAAACTTTTTCTCCTTTTTGCAGCAGAATGGCACGTTCCTTACTGTTTTATTCTCCTTCCCGGTTACACAGGTGACTGGGATCCATTTATACAAGTCTCCCCTGTTTTATTCTCCTTTCTATTGTCTGAAGTGGGTATTTCCCTGAAAATATGGTCTCGAGGATTTCATCCATTCTGCTTCTGCTATTCATGGTGGTTTTTTTTTTTTTTAAAGATTTGAGTAGAGAAATTATTGGATCGATTGGCTATTTATCGAACTATTTTCGGCTTTTCCCTTTCAGTGTTGCATTGACCAGGCTTGTGTCTTTGTTGGGATCCTTACGCTCTGTGTTGTAGCAATCCCGCCATCGATGTCACCAAAAGAGCAAACTATTGTATATTCAACTCCTCATATTGATGTTTTCCAGGGAAATTTCAAATCCTTAATCCAAAACAATCAGGAGAGCTCTACTAAAACTTCTAGAGACAACCTTTACTTAAACACAAATTTCACCAACATGCATGCCAGTAGACTCTTGTCATATATTACTTTTTAAACACAAATCACTACAACAATCAGAAGAGAGAGAGAGAGAGAGAGAGAGAGAGAGAGAGAAGAAGAAGAAGAAGAAGAAGAAGAAGAAGACACCATCTGCATTCTAAATGCTTGTGTTATTATCTACATGTAGGGATGTAGGGAAAATGAAGAGAAAAAAAGAAAGCTAGTCATTGAACCCAAGAAAACTACAAGAACGAAAAAAAGGGGACCAATTTATTCCAAGGACTTCAGAAGCCTAAATAATGCAGCTGCTTCCCTAATACGCGAGAATTCAATGCAGAAAGCTTGAACTTCAATGAAAAGATCTTTGACTGCAAAGATGACAAACCACAGAGAGAAATCGGCAAATGTAACCATGTTTCTTCTACACAATCTAGTTATTCAATGATATAAAAAGCTTGTTTACATAAAAAGGCTTCCACCACAGCAAAAATCCTCATAGTTCACTCTAGCTAACAATGGTATATTCATACAGAAATAGTTCCACTAATTCCAAAGACACTAAAAACAGCAAAAGGAAATACAATAATTTATTCTATGGAAGAGTTTCTGGATCAATTTCTCAAATATCCATTATTTGATACAATATCCATTATTGTATCAAATAATGGATATTTGAGAAATTTATCCATTATTTGATAAATAATGGATAAATTATTATTTAATTTATAAACAAACATTTTACAGAAAACTAACATTTTACAGCCAAGTAAACCCTAACTGGTAAAATTCCAGCTTTACTTTTTTTCCAAATAGGCTCTCGGCAAAAGGACCATTGGAACATCTCTTCACTTACAGGGCTCCATTATATTTTTCTATGACCACTAGTTATTCCATAATTATTAATTTAACATTCTCTAATGAATTTTCAATAATTCAAAAAATGAATGTCATTCCAATCTTTTTCTCCAAATTCTTAGAATATTAGATTACTTCAAAAGATAGCCTCATATCATGTTTCAAACATGTTCTGATCATACATGCCTGTACCTAATGTCATCATCCAAAGTTACATCCCAAATCAGTAAGTAGCCAGCTGTCAACATGCTCTTAATATCCTTGAATTCATCTATGTTTCTTTTCAATCCAAACTTGATTTCAATCCAAAAATGAAACGGCTATATTACCAAGACATTGACATTTTGGAATCTGCTATGTTCCTAACACCATTTTTAAGTAATATTTATTAATATGGAATCAGGCAATGATTACTATAGTTCTGTGAGTGTGACCCAGCCATTCAAGTTTGCAAGGTAAATCATGCAAGACATCAAAATCACCTCAAGATAAATAGTAATTCAATCTGAAAATAGAAGGGAACACTCACCATTGATGATATTATTTCGGATAAGGCTTTGTAGGAAAACACATACAAGTCTCACAAGCCTGTTCTGCATGTATTTATCCTGGTGGAAAGAGAATGTTTCAAAATTTTAAATTGTACACGTGTCAAAATATATTAATTAATACAAACGTAAAAGGTTAAATTCCTATCCCCTTCCCGACTACCAAGATACAAGTTCAAAACAAAAGAGAATTTTAAATTGGAAAATGCTATTCTCACTCCATTTTCCTACAACTTTTTTTACTACATGACATGGCTGCTCATATAAAGTGAATAAAGTCGCTTATATGGCATTGACAAGTGATTCACTCATGCCCATGGCTACTCATATAAAGTTCTGATATAAAGTGAATAAAGTTGCTTATATGGCATTGACACGTGATTCACTCATACCCACCATGCATTTGAGGCGTGCAAATGCTGGTGAGACCACAAATACACTATCTCTTTAGTAGGTCTCAAAATATATCGTTCCAATGCATACATGGCATTCCATGCGACACTCCGCATCATGGAGTAGAATAATAAGCATATATCCAGCATATGGTAATTCAATAAAAGCAGGACAACAATGAGAATTTGGGAAATAGTTGCTGCATCATTCAGGGAGAACAATAAATCCTTTCCTATTTGCATATCTAATTGACAAACTTAGAAAACCCCTCCCACTGTTAGACTAATATCTAATTGAACAGTTATATTTTGAAGCCTCTGAAAGGGGGGGAAAAAAAACAGCCACCGTAATACTACTCTAGTCAAGCAGCCATTACAAGCACGTGTACATGTTTCACACTCAACCAGCCACCCTTCCATGCTTAGTATAATTTGAAGAAATAACCATGTGAGGTAAAGTGAAATACCTTGATGTTCTCACATGATGATATACAGTTAGTTATGTACATGCGTATGAACTCAGAGGGAAGTTCAACGGTTGTTGTAAGCCTGTTAACAACTTCCATCGAGTGTAGACTCATGTCCATACTCACAAGAACTGTAAAATATCTGGATACACAGATTAAAATCAAGAAAGAAAACAAATCTTGTAATGTCAGTAAGTGTAACAGCGCAGCAGAATAAAACAGTAAATCAATACACCAAGACATACTCTGCAATTTCAGGCGAATTTATCAATTTGGTGAGAACTTCAACTGCAATTAGAGGATTATTTTCCACCAGTTCCTGATTTAGGAAAAAAAAAACAGAGGAATCAAATAGCCAGGCAGAACCACTCATACTAACGGTCTTAATAAACTGTTTGATAGCATAAACACATACTGGTAACTTTCTAGGTGTTAGTCCACAATGATACACAAGCTTTGGGTCATTTGCCAACTCCACCAATACTTGCTGCACAATGAAAGGAGACATGCATAAACATATTTTTCTTCAAAATAATTGATGTAACATAATGAAAAGAACACAAAGCCCACAAACTTGCTGATAGGAACCCAAAGGTTTCTATCAATTGAAAATCAAAAAATAAAAGAAAAAAAAGGATAAATTTATCGCTTTGAGAGAATTGAACCTCCAATTGATCACTTTGAGGGGGTCAACCTCCAATCAAAATCATGTTTCTTCTTCATTGAATTGCCGTACGGCATATACACTGAATTAATAGAATAAAGCAAGACTTATTTAGATAAGAAAATATAAGGTTTAGCTTACTAGGGAATAGCCTATAACTATTACGAAAATAGAATCGAAACATACTGATACAACTTACTAAGTTAATAAAAATCTGGGGTTTCCTAACATTCTCCCACCCTTAAAAACAACCTTGCCCTCAAGGTTGATTATTAATAAAGCATGTCTCCAATCCCGTCCTCAATCCCATGGAGGCCACCATGCCCCTTGTCAAGGTTAATGTCTCATGACTAGTGCGCATATAATCAACCCTCAAGGTTTGGAGCAAACACCTCTCTACAGTCGTTTGACTTAGTAGAATCGATTCCCTTCCAATAAGGCCTTGCCAAACTTAATCATAACTGGCTTCTTCCTCAGATTGTAGAGATTCTATCTCAGCTAGTTCTTTATCCACTGTGTACCCCACACGCACTAAAGATAACAACTTATTCTCCTCATCCATCAAGGGATTTATGACCTCCTCGGTAATAGAACAATTATGAATAACAAAGACATCTTAAAATTTTGATGAAATCAATTCCAACTCTGAAACTTTTACCTTTGTCACGACTGACTCCTTTTGCATGGCAGGAGTACTACAAGTTAGGGTAGAAAATGAGTTGCTTTTTCCCGTTGTTGGTTGATTTAACACCTTGATTATTTGGCAGCTTTCCTCCCCATGTTGCTTCTCCTCTCTCCTTGCAACTGAAATAGCAGTATCATGGTTCGGGGTAATCGAGCCTTAATTCCTTCAATGAATGTCTCCACTAACTGTACTTCAGACCAACTATGAGTTTGATCAGATAAATGCTCCAAACAATGTATGTATTCCTCAACTGTTGATGTTTGAAGGATTTGCTATCTATATTTTCATATGTTAAAGGACCAAATTGAAAAAGGAGCCCTTCAACAAATTTCATTTACATTGGCTCTCCATGGCACACTACCAACCAATCAAACTACTGTAATGCCTTCCCTTTGAGATTATTAGCCGCTACCTCCACCTTTGATATTTCTGGCATCTCATAAAATTGAAAATAATGTTCTGCTTGTGATACCCAGCCAAAGGGATCTCCGCCATCACCACGTGGGAACTCATCTTTTAGACGTGAAACAGTGTATTCCTACTCTCCTTGTGATCGTACTTTAGTGAAACTTGATGTCCAACTAACCTAGAACTCACTCCCAAGTCCCACCCCTCGACGGTCTAGGGCTCAGTCGAGGATCATTCAATGGACTCTTCCATTAATTTCTTCAACTCTGCAACAATCTTCGGAAAAATTCTCAATTCAAGTGAAGCTTATTCATGTGGAATGTTACTACTAGGAGCATTTTTGTTAACTTTTCTTCCTTTTTCCTCTTTTTTTTTTGTTCTTCTCTTTTCTTTCTATTTTTTCCTTTATAAGACTAAGGCTATTCCTGAAGTACAAGCAAACCAAGTCAAGAATTACCTTTCTCCCATTCCCAAACACACCCAATATAATAACGCAACCAAAACAATGTTGCTCCTGGACAACTAATCTGTGTAGCCAAACATGCTTCTTCTTCTTACTCCTCCAACGCACAATCGTTGACTTTCGCTCAAGCTGCTCCACCACGTGGGGCTCCTTCCACACTAGCACACAACACCTAACCACCTTGAGCCAACCTCAAACACCCCATAGTACATGACCCACCACATGGTTCAAAGCATAGCCCCTTCACCGGCATAGTGCATGATCCACTTTGCTCTAAAACCACCACCGGCAGACATAGGCTGTCATGAACACGACCACTGCACCACCGTAAACCACAGCACGGTCGCCCACAGACCTTCAGATCGCATGGCAACATGGCACAACAACCACAAACACTCGTGAACTTTAAACCACACGCTTTTTTTTCTTTTTTTTTTTTTGATAAATAATGATCAAGTTTTATTACTTTACACCACACGTAATCACCACTAACGGCAGCTCCACAACCCACCGATGAACACCACACCAGAACACATGCCGACTAGGCACTTGCACCACCAAGCTACTACGCCGAGCAACACCCAATCTATCAGCACCCATGGAACGCCTTAACCGCTTCACGCACCACAAGCACAACAACAACACCCCCATATAGACATGATCAACTTTTGATTGGTGGTTTTTTTTTTTTTTTTGGATGGGTTTAACAGGAAAAAAAAAGACAGGAGAAAAAAGAAAATTAGGAAATCGAAATGATTTGATACCAAATGATAGGAACCCAAGGGTTTTCATCGATTGAAAATCAAAAAATGAAAAGGAAAAATGGATAAATTGATCACTTCGAGAGGATCAAACTTCCATTTGATCACTCCAAGGGGATCAACCTCCAATTGCCTTGGGCAAAATTATGTTTCTTCTTCGTTGAATTGCCATAAGGCATCTACACTAAATTTATAGAATAAATCAAGACTTCTTTAGGTAAGAAAATCTAAGGTTTAGGCGTTTAGCTTACTAGAAAATAGCTTACTAGGAAAATAGAATCAAAATATGCTAATAAAACTTATTCATGATTTTCGTCTGGAGGAAAAAAGGAAAGGGTTCGTAGGGGTTATTTGTGTGAGTCATCCAGCATCTTCTTGGTTGGTGGATTCCTTGGAGGCAGCATGTCTGTTCTTGGTGAATGGGAAGGTGATGTAGGACGATATTTACCTTTATTTTCGGTAAAAACGAAAATAAAGAAAATATCAAAAATAATATTGGAGCAGCGCTGCTTGATCAGAATTTTATCCGTTCTTAGACAATGGAAGTACAAAAGAAAAGATTTTCACGATTCCCGCTGATTGTCAATTTTATATTAGGATTTTATTTTATTTTATTAGAACTTTATTTCTTTTCCTTATTAGGATTAGGTTTACTATTGCTACTAGGATTAGGTTTACTTTCTCTACAAGCATTTCTCTTTTATAAATAGGCTAGCTTATTATGTAAAACTCAATTCATTGAATTATTATCAAATTAGAGAATTCTCTCTCAAATACTCTACGGAGTTTTATCCTTCTTTTAGCCTGCAGGCTTGTTTTTTATCTTTTTGAGTAGAAGACGAAAACGCTTCTCCTTGCAGAATCAAAGACGCTGCTCTTTGATTAGTTACTTTAGTCTTTCACTGCGTCAGTTGGTATCAGAGCAGGCTTTATCCTAATCATGGCCAATCAACGCAAAGGTGACAAACTTCTCCAACAACGCCGTTTGTAGGGGAGGGACTCTTTTGAGAGCCAAATTCATGAGGTATCCGAGCCGGCGTTATCTAGATTCGATGGCCAACTTATACTACAACAACAACTTCTATAACAACGCCGTTCGTGAGAGAGATGTTTCGAGATCTGACTACCAACGATACATTAAGCGATTAGAGGCTCCTTTAAGAGTCGAATTCCAAGAGCTCCGGCAGACGACGCAAATGATGCAACAGGAGGTGTGACAGTTGTGCGAGTCATTTGAACGCAGGCAGATGCGTGCCCATTGGAATCACAGAGACACCCGGGAGTACCGGATGAATATCGATCTTCTTTCATTCGATGGTTATCTTCACATTGAAGATTACCTTGACTGGATAATGGAGGTAGAAAGATTCTTTGAGTACATGTGTATTCCAGAAGAAAAGAAGGTGAAGTTGGTGGCTTATAAGCTCAAAGGTAGAGCATCCACTTGGTGGGAATGGTTGAAGCTCTCTCGATCCAGGGAAGGGAAAAGACCTGTTACATCTTGGCCCAAGATGAAGCGGTTACTCAATGCCCGGTTCCTACTACCAAACAACTATGGGATCCGAAGGGAACCCGTTCGGTATCCCTATGTTGACCGATTCCGTGAGGATGACGTAAGCCACTTTCGTCATGTCCATAATCATTTTCATAACTTTCCAAATAGGCCCTTCGCCTATGAAGAGAATTTTAATTATGGTGAAGAAGTTGTGGAAGATGTTAAGTTGGTTGAAGAAGTGAAGTTGCTGTCAGAGAAAACATTTGTGTAGCCACCATCATTGATTCCAATGACTATATCAATGGAGGAACAGCTACCACCTCCTCCACCACAAGTGCAACTTTTTCCACCACAGTTGCAAACTCCTCCACCACAGGTACAACTCATCACAATCACCACAAAAATTGATGATTCTTTTGAAGAAAACGATGAAGTTAAAAATGATGTCCAAGAAGAAATTGTTTGAGGAATTTTTGTGGAAGTAGACAAAAAAGAAAAATTGTGTCTTGATTCTATCTATGTAGATTTCTCCAAAAACTTTTCTTCAAAGGAGCCACATGTGCCATGTCCCAAAAAAAACTCGAAGACGAGTTTTTTTCAAGTGAGGATGTCTGATGTAGGACGATATTTACCTTTATTTTCGGTAAAAACGAAAATAAAGAAAATATCAAAAATAATATTGGAGCAGCACCGCTTGATCAGAATTTTATCCGTTCTTAGACAATGGAAGTACAAAAGGAAAGATTGTCATGATTCCCGCTGATTGTCAATTTTATATTAGGATTTTATTTTATTTTATTAAAACTTTATTTCCTTTCCTTATTAGGATTAGGTTTACTATTGTTACTAGGATTAGGTTTACTATTGCTACTAGAATTAGGTTTACTTTTTCTACAAGTATTTCTCTTCTATAAATAGGCTAGCTTATTATGTAAAACTCAACTCATTAAATTATTATCAAATTAGAGAATTCTCTCTCAAATACTTTACAGAGTTTTATCATTCTTTTAGCCTACGGGCTTATTTTTTATCTTTTTGGGTAGAAGACGAAGACGTTTCTCCTTGCAGAATCAAAGGCGCTGCTCTTTTATTAGTTACCTTAGTCTTCCGCTACGTCAGAAGATGCTGACGGTTCACAGGGGGGGAGATGTAAAGGTGTCATATGGATCCTAGAAGGCCGGAATGGGCGGAATGGGCGAGGATGGCAGCAGTTTGTAGGTGAGTTGCATCTGTTGATTGCGACAAAGGAAAAAGGGTTAGATTTGGAGGCTCATATGGCACCCTCTTCGGCAGGTTTGTTTACTGGGAGGTCGTTTGCGGATGTAAAACGCACAGCGTCAGGCGTAGAGGTGAGGACAACTCCGAAGCTCCTGTCCTCTTGCCTCCTCAATGTACTACCTTATTCGGACGGCTTTGGGATGGGTAGCGGTGGTGTTAGGGACGCTTAAGGCAGTGGACTGCTATGAATTGGAGATGCCGGTGTCGATAATCCCACAGAGATTGCCGAAGAGGAAAAAGAATGGTGACTCATTGGCGGCGGCTACAGCTAGGTTGAGAAGGAAGAAGATGAAGGGCTTTTTTGTCAATTGGTGGGTAAAGTATCTAGGGTTTTCTCATGTGGAATGGGTCCGGATCCTTGACGAGTTGCATGCAGGCCTGCTGGAAGGTATGAAGGTGAAGCCCACTGGAAATTGGCATAACGTCCGATGGCATGTGGGCCATGGGTGTGGATCCAGATATGGATCCGGTTTCGGGTATGGATCCGGTATTGGGTATGGATCTGTGTTTGGATAGGGATCCGGGTTTAGATCTGGATCCGGAACCAAATTTGATTTTGGATTTGGCCTCGCCGATGTATTCTCAGTTGAGCTTGGTTATGGACTTGGCCTTGCCGGTGTCATCCCCGATGAACGCAGCTTCTCTGCCTTCGATGTTCGCGGAGTGTTCTTCGTTTTTAGACATGCAGGAGGTCTTCGGTGGATCCTCAGACGTGCCTGAGACTCCGACTGTGGTGCCGAGGCCAGCTGTGCCGGTCCTTACTCTCACCGATGATCTCCCCAGAGTCCTTACAACGGCAATTACGCATGCGATGGTTTGTCCGACGAGTTCCCCGAGCTTGGTGACTACAGATTTTGGTCAAAAATCTTCTCCGGTGACTCTAGTGGCAGTTTCTATTTCGCCGGCAAGGCTTTGGCGCAGAATGAAGGATGCAGATATTTGTTCCTCCGGTGGTGGCTACTGTTCCTGTGAAACAATTCTCTTTTCCTCCGGCGATTTCTGCGGCAGTTTCTGTTTCTTCGGCGGGGCTTCGGAGCAAAATGAGGGATGAGGCTTTTGTTTCTCCGATGATGGCTACTGTTCCTCCGGTGGCTTCTGTTTCGCCGGTGAAACAACCTCCGGTTTTAGAGGATGCTCCTATAAATCCTACACCTGCCAAAGTTTTGATAGATAAACAATACTCTGTTTCCAAGTCTACTTTGGGGTACTCACGGAGAGCGAAGGATAAGGAAGCTAAACAGCTGCATAAGAAAAAGGTGTTGTTAGGGGTGAAGGGTGAGACAAAGTTCACGATGAAATCTTGGGGAGGGAATGAGGAAAGTCTTTTGATTGCCACCGATGAGGAGGGAGCTCAAGACTTTTATGCTCCAAAAGTCAAGGGAAAAAAGATGGAACTCAAGAATTTGGAATGCTCTGTTAACTTTGAGGCTAGGGGCGGTGGCTCGAGTAGGGTTAGGGATGTGGGGTGATTTTGTGGGGTGGTTGGGTGCTATGGGTTATCCTTTGTGTAGGGTGTTTCTTGTGGGTGTTTGTTAGGTGGTTCTTTTTGGGTCTCTTGTGGGTGCTCCTTGGGAGCTTAGGGCTTTTCTGGGTGTTTCGCGCTCTCTTTATATGCTTCTTGTGTATTAGGGTTGCGCCCCCTTGGCGTTTTGATACATACAACAATTACTTATCAAAAAAAAAAAATTATCAGTTCCTAACAATGACATTTTGAAAAGTGACAGTCTAACAAAACAAAGACTAATTTATAACTTGAAATCACTAACTTCAAGCAAAATGTTAAGATCAGTAAGGAGCTTATAGTTACTGATGGAATTATTTCACTTCTCACTCATTCTAATAGTAACTATTCCATCATTTAAGCAAAATCCCAAACCCTTACTAGTAACTTTCTAAAATTTCAAAGGGACGACCAATATAGCCCCGCTTTTTTCGTCCCTCCAATAAGAGGCATAGCAAGAATAAGATGTATCCTAACTCATGCAAGTAGCACAAGACAACATTCTAAATCATATGTACATACAAGGAAAAATACTTAAAACCTATGAACTCTATACCATTAATTTATCCCAACTTGAGAGGGGTCCCACAACCTATATAGGAAAATTTTCCAAATTTTTAGAAAAGGTCAATTGAAGCTCCCAGGGTTTGACACTTCCATGGAACAAATACATTTAATATGACTTGTTTGTATAGAAGCATTAGGGTAATGAATGCAATTTTGAACTGATAATATCATAATAAATATACGTATGTGATAACCACCTCTTGTTGTGGAGGCACAAGTGGTCCCTTCAAAGCTTTTGCAATTAAGTCCCTTACTGCTGCCCCTCTGCTAGTATCAACGCACATACCATAGTCCCATAAAAGTTCATGATTGTCATCAGGGTTGAGCCACACTAGCTGAAAAGGGCTTTACAAGCATAAATCAAGTACACTAATAAACTAAATAAATTAATCAAAAAATAAACTCTTAAATTCTTACTTCCCCCTCCTGTACTGGAAGCCTTGGTGGAAGAGGCCTGATCCATTGAGGACCTAATCCTTCAAGAGACAAATTCCGCAATAACCCCATCACTGTATCTTCTCTATCTCCAGATCCAAGTTTTGGTTTGGCTCCAGGTTGCAGGTCAAACCTAAAATATGACTGGTAATGTCAAATGCACAATGTGAAATTGTTGAATACACAAGAACATACATTTTAGTCGCCAGGGCTAACATCTGTGTGATAAAGCTTCAAATTTAAAACAACAAAAAATAAAATGTAAAAGCCTCTCCATTGCTAAGGTTCATACTCTGGTGAGTTTGCATCACAACCATGGGGAACATCAGGGTCTGGTACCACACTTTTCACTGAACCATCCTTAAATAAGCAATTATATGGTTCTGAATGGATTTTATCACAATACTGCTGCTGTAACTGTTCATGTTTTGGATAATCCTGACAGTAGACAAAACAGAAGGATGTCAAGAAAAGATATAAAATTAAAATGAAAGTCAGGTAATAGTGTCAAGATCCCTGCCTCAGCAATGGGGATCCCTTGCATAGCCTTGATTTGATTTTATTCATTAAAAGCTCAACTGCATATATCCACCTAAAACTATTGTATTTATCTAACTTACATGCACTGAAGGATCAAAACCTCTGGTGTAATCTGTAGCAGACTGTTTAAGAAACTGTAAAAAAAATAAAAAAAATTAAAAATTAAAAATTAAAAATAAATAAATAAAACACTTCAGAAAATCGTAATCATTGACAGAATCATCTTCCAATTCAAAAGGTCAAATTGCAGTAAAAACCAAGTACCGGAACATGTGCAAAGTGGCTTAAATCAAATATGAGCACAACTCTTTATAACATAATTTACTACAAAATTCAAACATCTTATACTAACAAAAACCTAGATGCATCCAACTCTGTTCATTGGGGTTAAAGGATCTAAAACATGAAATTTTAACAGACCATATCCAAGAACCAAGATTTGTAGACGTATGGCATCCCATGTCATGTACAAATGGTACACATACCTAACAAATGTGTCAGACTAATAAAGAGGATCATAACCAAAGACAGCCAAATTTCAATCTGCTAATTTTCTTTAACTCTTCATAACACAGACATGTCAAGAGTTTCAGTACCATGATGAACATGCTAAGCTAAACAGACACAGCTGTTAAGCATTCTTCAGCACTCCCAAGACAGCCAGATCTATTTCCCGAGTATTGACATGTGAAAACATACAAATGTCCATGCAACATAGCTGGGGAACTCCAGAATTCCTAAGTAGGTGCTAAATTACCCCCCTAAGGAGCTCAAACATCCAATAGGTAAGGGCGACATACATAGCAATGAGCAAATATTCATATGCATAATTTGCTCACATGTCAAACTGTCCAAAAGTTTGTTGTAGTTCACAAGCACACATCCTAATTAGCAAGTTTTCCACAGAACAACTAATTGACAAGATCATTCAACTATACAAAACAAAGGGCTAAACTGAGAAAGTAGAACCTCTTTGCCACTACTAGAGCCATCAGAGCCTAGCAGCTGTAGAATAAACGCCCTCTCATACTTTTCAGCTTCATCATCAGATGCAACCTGTATGCCAAAGGTAGAACACACACACACACAAAAAAAAAAAAAAAACTGATGATTCAGTTATTTTATTATCTTAATAAAGAAGCTCACATTGTATCCAGACCATACTGTAAATTAACAACAGAACATAATAACAGGTAACGTCAGAGAAACTAGTAACTAATTTCAGATTAGACACTATTTTTTAGATGCTTCACTAAAATATTGCCAATTTTGGATTTCAAACTAAAACAAAAATTTCCTTACTTTTTTTTTTTTTTGATAAGTGACAAAAATTTCCTTACATTTACAATAAAAGTAATAAAAGGGTTTGCAGAAGATTTCTGGGAGGCATAAGCCTGATGAAGAATCGTGAATGCAGCCAAACGTTGAGTTGAATAAAGCATCTTTTTGTCCTGCAATAATTAAACATCCAGTAGTCAGCAATTGATTTGAAAAGAAAAAATGCATTTCACTCCCCTATGGTTAGGCCATAAAACGCGGAACCTCCTCAAATTTTAGTAGGTAACACTTAACCCCCTCATCACGTTCAAGGTGTAGAAGTGTATAACCTACATGTTAACTCCTAACTAATCAGAAAATTTCAGGTCAATGAATATTTTAAACACCTTCCTTCATTCTATCACTTGCTCATTCATAATCAAAAACTTAAACGCATTAAAAAATTCTTCTGTTTTCCTTAAGGGAAGGTAAAAAATTATTTGATGGTATAGGTGAAGGCATAAAATTGATTCATGACATGGCATAATGTGATTGGTTATAAACTAGATATGTAGATTTACATTCTTAGCTTAACAACAAGGAGATTGTGTGTCACAACTTAGGTAGGCTGCAAGAGAAAAACACTTAGCCAAAGTACTATCAATGTGAGTCCAAAAATAAAGAGCATAAGTTGATCCATATAGCTAAAGGAAATAGGGATAGAGCAATGAATGATCTTTTTCTCTTTTTTTAGACCCTCAGAGTAGAATGTTGGAAACTTAGAACAATTAACATTTTAAAATGATCTTGATTTGTGGAACAACTTGTTACAGTATTTTTAAAAAGATGCATAAAATCTGCTCAAAAGCATGGTCTTTCATAATTCTAGGAAGATAGTGATAAGCGAAACCAGGGGATGAGGACGGTGATTGGGGAAACACATGAAAAGTGGAGGGTGAATAGGAAAATTGGAAAATCATTCACATGTTCAATGTTTTAAAATAAATAAATAAATAAAAAAAAAAATTAATTAATTAATTAAAAAAAAAAAAATCTATTAAAAGACTGAGTATCAGCAAATTGACGGAGGACAATCAGTCACTGCCACGATTG
The DNA here is from genome assembly GCF_901000735.1 of Corylus avellana. Classification (NCBI taxonomy): domain Eukaryota; kingdom Viridiplantae; phylum Streptophyta; class Magnoliopsida; order Fagales; family Betulaceae; genus Corylus; species Corylus avellana. Next base: position 30,034,625 of record NC_081546.1, read on the forward strand.
GGTGATATTCCTAAAGAAAGTTTATCAGGTCAGTCCAATCATGTATTACACATTATTGGCATTAAATTTTAGAATTTATCTTAAAATACTATAACATGTGACATTATTGTCAAACCATACAGAAAGAAAGCATCCAGGACATTAATTTCTGTAATTTCTATCTCACATATGGAAGAATCACTTTGCAAATGCATCTAGAAGGAACTTAATGAGGTTGGGTTTTAATATATCATACAACTTACTAAATATCAACAGATACAGTCCATTTGGATGGGGAAGAGGGGAAGGAAGGGCCTCCCCTCCCCCCTGTTTACATGTATTTTTGAGGGGGAAGAGGAAAAGATTTGAAAAAATGTTTCATATCAACACAAAGCCCTTTTGAAAATTCCCTCAAATTCCCTTTTCCTACGTATCGCTCAAAAAAAAAAAAGTTATAGATATGCTATCTCTCTATTGTCAATTTACATGATTCTCCTTTTCACTTTACAACCAGAAAAGGGGAAGGGTATAACTATCTCTTCCCTCCCTACTCTTCAATAAATATTCAAGCAAAGGAAACCTCTCCTGCTCCCCTTATCCTCTCATCTTCTCTTCCTCCTCCAAACTTTTAGACATAGTGATAGTAACACAGACCAAAAGGAGTGCTAAAGTAGAATGAAAGTGCTCCTAATTTTTTTTATAAGCAAATCAATCTCAAAAGGCATAGAGAGGCACAACCCAGGTACACAGAAAGTATACAAGAGAAACCCCAAATTTGGGAGAAAAATAAGAACATAAGTCCAAAAATTCTGTGAAACTAAAAAAGCTAGGAGTATAGTACCCGTCATCCAAGCATAAAGAAATTTGAACATAACAACTTTTAATTCTACTACTGATCTCTCACAATATTAAAATTTCTTAGCATTCCGCTCTCTCCAAATGTACCACATTAAGCACAGAGGAGTCATCCTCCAAGCTTCTAAAGTGAAACGACTTCCCCATTGACCTCTCCAGCTAGCCAACAACTCCATCAACCTTCTAGGTACCCACTCAACACAAAAAAAGATGGAAGATCGAAACACGCAATTTTCTAGCCACTTCACAATGAAGAAGAAGGTGATCTATAGTCTCTCCGCTCCTCTTGCACAAGCAACATCAGTCTACTACTATGATGTGTCTGTTTCTTATGTTGTCCAAAGTTAAAATCTTCTCTAACACCTCCATCCACAAAAAGAATGTGACTCTCGAAGGAGCCGTAATTCTTCAAATGTTTTTCCAAGGAAATGGGGAGCTAGCGAGAGTGAAACATTTTGGAAGGGACCCAACAGGTTTTTCCTTGCCTCCTCGTCTTAACTAGAGAGAATACAAAATATCAAGGAACGAAGTGACCAATCAGGTGTCATCCTTGTGCAGGGGTCATGCTAATCTTCCCTATAACATTCCAGTTTTATCAGGTGTCCCCGAAGGGACCATTCCCCATACTTCCTAAGATAATATAAGTATATTTTTGTAATAGTAGAGTAAATTATTAAGTTTCTCAATTCATTGATTCTTTAGTCCAAAGCGCCTACTCTTATGAATATTTGATCAATGAACATTGTGAAGAAGTCAATAAGAGAGAGAAGCCAAACTATCTCAAGCTTGGGTTGAACACCTTCGATGGGTTGGGAAGCAAGCAGATTGACTGACCTGAGGCCAAATTGGAGGCCGCTTTTGGAATGTTGTATGAATTCACTACTGTAGTTAAAATTCCAAGAACCCCATCAGCTAATTTAAAATCCTAGTTCCTAAGATCATCGGGTTATCTGCTAGAATGGTACCCAGTGTCCCCAGTCCATTGTAAGACTACTTCTTTGAAAAATATTGAAACTCTTTTAAATATTATTTGCTAGCAAGAGAACCCAATATCAAATAATTAATAGCAAAAATTCCAAGCAGAGTGCGAAATCGGCATTGAAAAGTCATAAACCCTAACCCTAAAAACCATTAAAAGTATATATATATATATATATATATATATAGAGAGAGAGAGAGAGAGAGAGAGAGGAATTGGGAACACATTGCCTGTAAAAGGAGGACGAGGGAGGAGCAAGCAACGAAGTGGCGAGCGGGAGGGAACTTGGAGTTGAAGTCCGAGGCGATCTCATCCAATGGCCTTTGCTCCGATTTCAGGAGAGCGTAGAGCGTCTTTGACTCTTCGGCGCTCAGCGTCTTCATCATCCCCTTTTGCCTTTTCCTTCTGCAAGAAATCCAGAGAGAAGTTCTGTGTTCTCGCTGTAACCAAACACACGCCACGGAACTCTGGTACTGAGTCACTGACTATTGAAACCGGACACAAAGAGAGATTCGATTCTCTACAGTCAGCTCCGTGATTACTTGCTACCGAGAGCCAACAAGTTTTTACCACACCCGCAAATGTTACACAAAATAAACACAGTTGGTGAAACTTATTTA
>NC_081546.1:30037077-30038074 GCF_901000735.1 Corylus avellana
CAACAACTTCCGTTATCCTATCCACAACTTCTCAAATAATGTTACACTTACTCAAATTTTTTTACACAATTTTTTCACGGAAAATGCTATGTGTTCTCTTACTCATATATGTGTATTGTTTTCTAGAAAAAAACAGCAAATAAAGTGTCCCTTATTTCTATTACTTTATTTTTTTAAATAATATCCATCTGAGACCATAAAACATAAGGAGAACACAAAGCATTTCTCTTTTTTTATACCCATTGATGACTTTTTAAATCAACTATTGAATATGAGATGGATTTTTTGGATATTAATCTAATGGTTGTTTAAAAGCCACGTGTGAAAAAATTATATAAAAAAGTGATAGTAAGTGTGTAGTATAAATAAGATAAAATGAAACATGAACAAAAATGATATGGAAAAATAAAATAAATAAATTAGAAAAGTAAGAGATATATTTCTTCGCATTTACATGGGACCCAACGTGAGAATTCACATCCATTTTAAACACATATTAATTTAATATACTAATTTTAAAGCAAATTATTTTGAATCATCGGTATGTTTGAAAGAAATCTCTATCCACTAACTAGTGTGTAATTTTATGCATGATAATCATAATGATTTATATTTTAAATTATTAATAGTGATAAATTTATTGCTATAGATCCTATTTATATCCTCTAATATTTGTTAATTCATAATTTATCCATTACATGAAGAAGAAAAAAAATGTGAGACCCTAGCAATTTGTATCAGAACACACACTTTTTATAGTTACTATTCATTGGAACACATAAAAATTGTCCCAAAAGAAAAACCCAACAAAATCAAATTTATTAGTATAACACTATATATGTTTTAGGGGAAACTTTAGAAAGCCCCCCCTGAACTTTCAGCCGTTTTGACATACCCCCCTGAATTTTCAAAACTCTCACTTAAGCCCCCTAAACTTTGATTTTCTCTCATTTTGGACCATTTTAACTTTTTATACTCATTTTACCCTCAACCAAAA
>NC_081546.1:30038129-30038335 GCF_901000735.1 Corylus avellana
TGAGGACCCGGGGAAGTTCATATCACAAGCAGGGACGGAGCCAGGAAATTTTATGAAAGGGGGCCAGCCAAATTTTTTTTTTCGGTTCTTTAGAATTTTTTTATTAAAAAATATTATTTTGGTTGTTTTTTATGAACTAAAGACTACTGTAAAGGCAAAAAAAAATGAACATTTGAAAGTAAGGGACAAAAATAAAAAAAACTTAG
>NC_081546.1:30038355-30048476 GCF_901000735.1 Corylus avellana
TTTATTATTATTATTTATTTATTAATTTTGCTTTTCTTTTAAAAAAAAAAAAAAAAATTAATGCCTAAAACGATGTCGTTTTGGGCCGAGTATGTGTTGTAGTTTTAGGACACAAAATGACGTAGTTTTGGGAGAGGGTAAAATGGGTATAAAAAGTCAAATTGTTTGACTTTAACGTTAAAAGGGTTTAAAGTGAGAGAAAACCAAAGTTCAGGGGACCTAAATGAGAGTTTTAAAAATTCAGAAAGAATATGTCAAAACGGGTGGAAGTTCATGGGGATTTATGGAGTTTGCCTTATGTTTTATTTTATAAATGAAATGGTACTTGTTCCGAAAACTCAGTCAAAGTGATGGCACCGAACTGAAAGTGGTCAACAAAGATGGATTTTTGTTATTATGGGCACCAAGTGTTTGATGCATTTCCCCAAAGTGGTTGTAGGTCAGTAATCACTCGTGAAGTAAACGTACATGGGTAGTGCAAGCCAGGTGAATGGCAACAATGTGTGGAGTCTACTATCCCTCCAAGCCTCCAACCTCCAACCCTTAGGCGTTATCCATTAACTCAAAAGATTTAACGGAAGTGCAAAACATGCCAATAAATTCATTGCATAGGGGGCTGTATATTGACAAAGTGGCAAGTCCATTGTTTGAAAATCAAGGGAAATTCGAACATCAAACAGCTTTACAGAGCACACCAATTACTCTCCTATTGGCAATTGTGTTTCAAAAAATTGCATAAATAGCTCGTGACATCACTGACATGCATATTTAGATTGTTTACTCAACCACCGCCCTGCCCTCTTTTAAGAGGGTTTTCAAGTTTCAACAATAATAATAGTTAAAATACTTAATTAAAAAAATACAAATATTTACTTTAGTTATTGCTTTTTATATACACTTTAAAATCACTTTCAGCATCTTCCCTTTCATTAAAATATTACTTTGGGGGCTTATTTAATTTTATTTATGATGTGTAAATTATAATTACTCGCAAGCGCGCGAGTTGTGTGTAATATAGCGTGTGCAAAAATGATGGTTTAAAGGGTGATCACACCATAACTAGTGTGGTCATTCCCATAGCCAATCACAACCTTCCATGGAGGTTATGATAGAGTGACAAGTTGTGACTCTTGATGAAGAGTCATATTCTAACTCTATAAATAGAGTTTGATAATGAGAAGAATGTACGTCAAAATTCATTCTCTCATTATCACGTTGCTTTTGTCCTCCATTGGATATCCACCCTAACGGGAAATTCCTACAATTAAGATCATACATTTATTTTATTTCTACAATGGTATCAAAGCGTTAAGGTTATGGAAGACAAAGAAGAAAACCAGATTCTGATGAAGAAAATAGAGAGTACATGAGGAAAATTCTGCAAACCATCAACAGACAAAGTCTAGGATTGGCATCTTCTGTGGCATTTTACAATCTACATTTGATAATCTCAAACCCACATGAAGAACTTCTTAAAGTTATTGTTGGTGGATCAAAATTTACGAGAGATTTTGAAACTTTGAAGAAATGCTATTTACTGGAACAAAAATACTGGAAGGAATTCTTTGCAACTCCGTTTGATGCATCTCCTTCGGTGGATCTTCAAAGCCAAAATTCTCCTCCTCCCGATTTTGACGTTGTTGGTGAATCATCCCCAACCAAAGGTGCGATTTCTGATTCTTCTTGGGAAGGGAATAATTCTTGGGAAGAAAATAATTCTAGGATTGATGTAAAAAATAATTCTGATTTTTTAAAAAATAATTCTGGAATTTTTTTTGCTAAAAATCGCTGTTTCTGGAGTCTTTCTGGAGAAGAAACCATTGTTGATCAAAACTGCACCGTTTTGATCAACAGTGAAAGGGGAAAGAACACCCCTGCGTCAGGTATCCCAAACGGCGCCGTTCCATTTAACTGGAACGACGCCGTTCAGGCGTCTGACCCAGGGGCGCGCATTACAGCCCCTCGGAACGACGCCATTTCGGCGTCTCCAGAGGGGTGCGCCCCATCTTCTCCAAACGACGTCGTTCCCCTTCAAAGGAACGACGCCATTTCGTTCTCAGCAGATAATGTCTACAGTCCCATTCGGGACGACGTCGTTTCACACCGAAACAACACCAAAATTTGAACTCTTGAGCAGGCGTGTAAAAAACGACACGACGTCGTTTTGGATAAATCCAAAAACGACACCGTTTCGGATTTTCGAAACCCGACCCAAGAAGTGACCCGAACCGGGCCCAAGTGGAAGCATACGGCCCGAAAATCCGTACTGAGAGCCCAAGCCCAAGCCCAATCAGGTCAAGCCCATTTTCAGCCCAGTACAATCGGGTCAGAACCGACCCGAGACTCGAATTGCTACACGGAGCCCCGATCCGACACGGAGACCCGATCCGACCCGGAACGCCGATCCAGCCCGCGTGTTCAACCCGCCACGCGCCAGGCATGTGCAGCGCGTGACAGGCGCACGGAGCACCCAAAGACCCGCCCCGCCCAATTCCGGTTGGATCCGACCCGGTTCTGCTCAATAGTACCACAAATTTCACTATTTTCGACCCCAAGGTAGTTTTTTGACCCATTCTCACTCAATACAGCCCCGATTTAACTCATTTCAAGAGCATTGGAAAGCTAATTTGAGGGGCAAGAGTATTGCAGGGTTTTCAAATTATAATTCCCAAAAATATAATTGGGAAAGGGGTGAGTCTTCTCATCAAGGTCAGAGGCAATCTAATCGGAGGTTTTTTTGTCCGTGTAGGCTGTCACCTACAAAGCATAAGGAAGTGGAGTTCACTGTACCAGATTTGGCTCAATCCGAGATTTCAAGTGATAGACGCTTGAAGGGTCCACGTCCTTTGAGGATCGTAAGGAAAGTTTAGCAAAGTCCAAGGGATTTGTGGCCAATGGGCAATAATCGATACACACTTCCACCAAGAGGTGACCAGTTCATACCGGTAGTTCCAAACCGTCCGTATTACAGAGCTTGCATGAATGATTATCAGGCAAGGCTGACCTATCCTAGAGACGACTGATCTCAAAAATAAAAATAAATAAACTTATCTATTTTTATTTGTTGGTTTGTAATAACTTAGAAATACATTTTAAATTTTTTTGTTGGTGTGTATGTATGTAATATCTGATACATTACAGTTTTAGTAAACAAATATTAGTATTTATATTAAGTTTATCGTATCCACATTATAAAATGGCTATTAAAAGCGGTATAGATTCCTCAAAGGTCGAAAGCCTTAATGGAATCAATTTTAGAATGTGAAAACGACATATCTCTTATGTACTGACGCATGAGAGAACTTTACACACTCTCACATCAAAAAGACCTGAAGTAGAAGATGAGAAAAATGATAATGCTGTCAAGAAAAATGAAAAATGGATGGAAGATGACCTAATGGCAAAGGCCACTCTCCTCCATAGCATGAAAGATAATATCATCCCACTCTTTGAAGGATACGAGACTGCTAAGGAAATAATGGAAGCATTAGAGGAAAAGTATGGCCCTAGGTCTGATACTCACATACAACTATTATTAGATAAATATAATAGTGCATGTATGAGTGAGGATGACTATGTGAGCGACTTTGTAAACTAAATGGAACTCATTGCAAAGGAACTTGCATCTGTCGGTCATCCAATATCCGACAAAATGCAAGTAACCACAATACTTAATGATCTTCCTCTATCTTGGGAACATGTGATAACATCACTAACCCATAGTGGAAAAGAAATATCCATAATTTCCTTACCAGTTTTGCTTGTCTTAGAAGAAGAAAGGATGAAAAGAAGAAGGAGAGAAGGACAATCCAGCAACCTCATGATAGCTCAAATCAATACTCAAACTTCACGTGCTCCAGCATACAAAGGCAAGCCAAGAAAGTTCAAAAAGAAATGGAAAGGTAAGCCGAAAGGTAAAAATAAAATCAAAGGAGCATGTTACAAATGTGGAAAAATGGGGCATTTCAAGGCAAATTGTCCAAAAAACAACGGTGACAAGAAACAGAAAGAAATAGCTATGACCATTACTGAAGTGATGATGACAGAACCGACTTCAAATTCTTGGTGGATAGACTCGGCAGCAACTAGACATATTACAAGAGACCGAGAATTCTTCCTAGATTTCAAAGAGAAAAAGGTCGGAGAACACAGAGTGTACATGGGCAACAATACTTACAGTGATGTGCTAGGCGAAGGAAAATGTAAGATTTATGTTAAAGGGTCTTCTGTTGTTTTACACAATGTTCTATATGTGCCAAATATCCAAAGAAATTTAATATTTGTTCCCCTATTAGATAGCAAAGGATATGGCATTAAGTTTAAATCTGGTAAGGTCTATATTTGTAAGGGAAAAATATCTATTAAGGGAGTAAAGATAGATAATATGTATTTACTCAAGGTTGATAATAAAGATCCCATTTCACAGTATTCATATGTGTCTAAAGATAGTTCTTTCTTATGGCATTTAAGATAGGCCACATCAACAAAAATAAAATGAAAAGAATGAGTAAGAGTGAATTACTACCTAGAATTAATTCTGAAGATTTTAATATATGTGAATCATGTATTAAGGGAAAAATGATTAGTAAATCTTTTTCAAAACACTGGAAATCATCAGAATTATTAGAAGTAATTCATTCTGACATATATGGTCCTTTAAGAACTAAAACATATAGAGGAATGGAATACTTTATTACCTTTACAGATGATTGTTCAAGATATGAACATATCTACCTTATCAAACATAAATCTGATGCAATTGAAAAATTTAAAGAATATAAATTAGAGGTAGAAAAGCAATTGAGAATGTCCATTAAAAACTTGAATAATGATAGGGGAGGTGAATATGAAGCCATGGATTCCTTCTACAGAGAAAGTGGAATAAGACATTTATATACAATGCCTTATAAGCCTCAACAAAATGAGATTGCAGAAAGAAGGAATAAAACTTTAATGGATATGACAAGATCCATGATGGCATATGCTGAGTTATCCACTCATTTTTGGGGTGAGGCTTTATCCACTACAGCATATATTCTTAATAGAATCAAAACCAAATCAAAACCTCTTACCCCTTATGAATATTGGACAGGCATAAAACCAGATTTTTACAACCTCAAAGTGTGGGGATGTAAGGCACATGTACTTATTCCAAAACCCTTAAGGGATAAGTTAGAAAGTAAAACATGGGAATGCAGATTTATAGGATATCTAGAAAATGGCAGTGGATATAGATTTTACCATCCAAATAAGGGATTAATAGAAAGCAGGGATGGTGCATTTCTAGAAAACACCAATCAAATTACTCCCATGGATGAAATAAGACTTCTACAAGAAGAAGATTTTGAATGTCAAACACCACAAGTTACTTTGAAAGAAAAAGAACATAATACAGACATTCGGAATAGTGGGAGCAAGAGAAAATCCAAAGATCCACCTAAATTGGATATAGATAATCAAAACAGTGGGAGTAAAAGATAAAGACGACCATCAACCACACTCAAGGATCATTATGTGCTAAGTACAGATGATATAAATTTGCAAGAAGATCCAGCAAATTTTAAAGAAGCTGTAAGTAATCATGATGCTGAAAAATGGATTAAAGCTATGGAAGAAGAGCTTGAATCAATTCAGAAAAATGATGTGTGGGAACTCACGGAATTGCCAAACCAAAGAAAAGCAATTGGATGCAAATGAGTTCTAAGGAAGAAATTCAAAGCTGATGGAAGTCTTGATAAGTACAAAGCTAGATTGGTGGCTAAAGGGTTTACTCAGCAACCCGATGTAGACTTTGTTGACACATACTCACCTGTGGCAAAATTCACTTCAGTGAGGATTATCATGTCCATTGTAGCATTAATGGATTTAGAATTACATCAGTTAGATGTTAAGACAGCCTTTCTCAATGGAGAATTAAAAGAAGAAATTTACATGCAACAACCTGAAGGATTTCAGGCCACAGGACATGGAGAAAAAGTCTACAAATTAAAAAGGTCATTATATGGACTTAAACAATCTTCGAGGCAATGGTACTTGAAGTTCCATCGAGCAATACTAGAAATTGGTTTCGGGGTCAGTCCACTTGTAACATCTCCAGCCCGTTAAGGCTGAGTTTGCCACTTTTCTTATTTTACAACAAAAGTTCTTGCAAATATCTATAAGGTCTATCAGAGTACTTGATTTTAAAGGATACAAAAAATGTATAAAATATTATTCAAGAGATTTTATTACAAGCGAAATTAGAAAACATTAAACTTTAGTTGCGGAATATCATATTATTATAATCACTGGTATGAAAAGACTTTGAAAATTAATAATTATTCCCGTCCCCATTCCGGCCTCCTATTCCAGCATCCTTTCTACCTGAAAACAAGAAATAAAACTGAATGAGCCCAAAGGGGGCCCAGCAAGTAAAATCTACAACCATAAATAGTTTTACTCCTTGTTCTCAGTTTTGAAAATCGTTTTCACAAATAAATATACATCCAGCCATAATAATATATGTATGTACGGTTGCATCTCCCGTAATATATACATACTATTACCTCTAGTAATAGATCATCGTTGTAAATCATCTTTATAAATCATCATCATAATGCATCATTATAAATCATCATTGTAAATCATCATTGAAAATCATCATAGTAAATCATTGTTGAAATTATATTATCACTTTCTCATATTATGGCCCATGTACACTATTACCCCTGTGTACGAGGGTTGCGGGTCCTTGTGACCATGGCACTGAACTGTGGCCTCAGCCATGCCCGACCGTCAATTAACTCTTTTCTTGGTGCACTCAACGGTCATGTTGATGGAATACCACCTTCTGGCATAGCCTCCTTCAGTGGTTTCGCCTCCATCCGAGTATCGGTACCGAACTCTTCTCATCTTTACTTATCTTGGGGCCAAAAATACTCTCCTCCATACATGTGCCCTCATTTCATAACATTTATCTCATATCTTGTACTTTTCTTTGTACTTCTTTTGATGCATCTTAGGGCAACATGTAGGAGGGTTTATCATTATTTTTCTTTCTTATAATCATCATCATTTCTCAACTTTCTTTTCTCAAAACCTTTTCAAATATAAACTTGTTGTACTTAGAAAGCATTTAAAGAAATAGAAACTTTCTAGATAATTCATTTAGAAATCCTTCATGCATGCAACATAACTTCATAATACGTAAATAAAATAATCATTTACAATTTACTAAAGAATGAATAAATAGCATGACATGAAGTAATTTTAGAAGGGGTAGTGAATTTACTTACCTCTAGACTGAAGCTAAAAGTGGTATGAAAGAATCTAGTTGCTCCAATATGACTAACACCACTAGTATATCTTTTGAAACTACTTTCTAAAGTCCGCTATCTTTTGTGTTCTTTCTTTCTTGTAGCGCTTGGTCTCGCCCTTTCTCTCTCTGTTCTGAGTAAACACTCTTAGAAAGAAGAAAGACCGAGTAAAAAGCGGAAGAAGGAAGAATATATGCAAGAGATGGGAGAGGAGATGAGTGGTGAAAATACTGAAGGAGAAGAGCTCTATTTATAGGAGAAAATCAAACACTATTCTACCTTCAATTTACAATTATACCCTCATTTTACTATTTCACCAACCCTATACTATTTCACCAACCCTATACTATTCTACCTTCAATTTACAATCATACCTTCATTTTACTATTTTACCAACCCTATACTATTTCACCAACCCTATACTATTTCACCAACCCTATACTATTCTACCAACCCTATACTATTCTACCTATACTATTCTACCTTCTTATTCTACCATCCTTATACCTACCATTTACTATCCTATTATTTCACCAATTACCATTCTCTAATTACCACTCTCATAAATTTTCCAAGAATTAAAATCCTTAGCTACAATGGATATTAAAATAACATCATTATCAAAATAATCTATTTAAATAGCTTTGAAAATTCTGGGGCACTACAGATTGTGTGTCAAGAGATCCGATCGCATCGAGTTAAACACTCCGGGAGGCACGAAATTAACCTTTAAGGAAAACGCTATTGTGTGATTTTATAACTTTGTGAGATTTTTTCTTGCTCTATTTTAATTTATTTATTGCATTTTATTTATCTTATTGTTAATTGTTCGGATTCATTTTATTTTTGCACCATCCAAATAATTTTAGGGAAAAATGTAAATATAAGTCCTAGTAGTTTACCTGATTTGCAATTAACTCCATATGGTATCAAAATGAATTCAAAGGTTCATGAAGTATGCCAAAAAATAAAATAAAATAAATAATCCATATAGTTAAATTCCGTTTACTGACTTAACAGATTATGATAGCATGAAACGTTAGAGCCAATAAAATTGTGATACTTATCATATTTAAGTCAGTGTCACACTAACGGAACATGTTAAATTAGTGAACGGAATTTGACTGTAGAGGCTAAATTATTTTTTTGGCATACCTCAAAAACCTTTAAATTCATTTTGATATCACAATAAACTAATTATAAATCAAAGAAATGACAAATACTAATTTTGCACGCCGTAGTTTAGCCCAGGGAATTTGTTATAAGGTTCACATCCTGAGTGAGGGATCATTGTCATTTCCTGTGGCTGTGAGCTTCACATTTAACAGAGAAACAGAGAAGATGGCATAGTACAAAGGCCATACATGTTAGGTCTCCGGTACTGCCATCATTTATTTCCTGAAATTGATGGCCATTTCTTTCCTTCATTATTTCAAAAAAAAATTGGATGATTAATTTTTAATTATTTTATCAATTATGAATGGTCACACTAAATTGAAAATGTTTTTATAATAAAAGTTAGAGTCTCTTTTACCAGAATGTGGTGTAAAATCTCATTTTACAGTCTTCAATAGAAATTTAACACATCTAGTAAAAATATTAAATACAATAAATACGAAAATACCATATCTTTAATTCAAATCAATATCATTGACTTTTTTATTCATTCTAACTTAATGCCGAGAGTAATGCTAGAAGTCACTCTTGTCACTACAAAAATTGTGACAATTTTTGACCAGGGGTTTTTGACGTGTGCTTTTTGACGTTTATCAACGGTTAAAAGGGTGGGTGTCAAAAATCCCATATTTTTGACGTGTCTACAGTGACACGTCAAAAGTTTTTGACGTTTAAACACAGACACGTCAAAAAGATAATTTTTGACGTGCTAAAACTGAAACGTCAAAAGTTTTTTGACGTGTCAATTTTGCCACGTCAAAAACTTTTTTGACGTGTTAGTTTTGACACGTCAAAAACTTTTTGACGTGGCAAAACTGACACGTCAAAAAGTTTTTGACGTGGCAGTCTTGCCACATCAAAAAACTTTTGACGTGCCAACACTGGCACGTCAAAAACTTTTTGACGTGTCAGTTTTGCCACGTCAAAAACTTATGCGGTATTTTTTGACGACCCCGTTTGACACGTCAAAAACTTTCTATATATATATTTTATATTTCGTACAATATATCTTAACTACAATATTTCAATACAATAAATCCTATTCCAATATTCCAATATTTCTAATATCCAATATTCTAATATTCCAATCAATAATCTACATATATAATCCAATCAATAATCCATATACATAATCCAATAATTCAATCCATGTACATAATCCAATCCATTAATCCACATATTTCGATACATAATCCAAAACTCAATACAATATCAAATATCTAATACATAATCAACTATCTAATACATAATCCAATCAATAATCCACATAATCCAATAATCCAATCTATTATTTACGAATGTATTCTAAATTTACAAAATCTAATCATTAATTAACGACCAAAATAGATATGCATTTCTTATTTGTCATGATAATGTGCAAAAGCATAACCTACACAAAATATGGGTCTAAATATAAATGAAAATTAATGTTCAAAAAAATTATTTCAAACTATGAGGGTACGTAATTTTGCATGCATGCACGTAAATACATTAAACAATATTTTCACCATAAACAAAACATATATGTAAAACAAATACTTGTTTGAAATTAATTAATTAATTAGCTAACATGTAAAAAGAATTTGCTAATATAATACAACAACAATATATAATTGCAATAATTAATTACCTAACAAGTAATACACTGTA
>NC_081546.1:30048576-30147684 GCF_901000735.1 Corylus avellana
CAACCCGGCAACCCCTAAACCTTGACACAACCTATTTAAATAAGCGAATGACACGACATGATATGTATAACCCATTTAATAAACAGGTCATGTTAGGTTGACTTAACACAATTCGACCTGCATAACCAATTTAACAGATAAGTCTTGTTGGGTTGACCTAAATATGACATGTTCAACCTGTACATGAATTTAAACACAATAGAGAGAGCAGGATATATATATATAGAAGAGTATATATATATATATATATATATATATATATATTGACTTTACCATACCAATGACAATACACACACACATATATATATATGTGTGTGTGTGTGTGTGCGCGCGCGCGCGTGCGGCGGGCGCCTATACTGTAACATCCCCAGCTCGTTAAGGCCGAGTTTGCTACTTTTCTTCTTTCACAACAAAAATTTTTGCAAAGATCTATAAGGTCTACCAGAGTACTTGAATTTAAAGGATACGATAAATGTATAAAACATTATTCAAGAGATTTTATTACAAGTGAAATTAGAAATCATTAAACTTTAGTGCTGAATATTATTACAATTACTGATATGAAAAGATTTTGAAAATTAATAATTATTCCCGTCCCCATTCCGGTCTCCTATTCCAGCATCCTTTCTACCTGAAAACAAGAAATAAAACTGAATAAGCCCAAAGGGGCTCAGTAAGTAAAATCCACAACCATAAATAGTTTTACTCCTTGTTCTCAGTTTTGAAAATCATTTTCGCAAATAAATATACTTCTAGCCATAATAATATATGTATGTACTGTTGCATCTCCCGTAACATATACATACTATTACATCTAGTAATAGATCATCGTTGTAAATCATCTTTATAAATCATCATCATAATGCATCATTATAAATAATCTTTGTAAATCATCATAGCATATCATCGTTGAAATTATAGTATCATTTTCTCATAATAGGGCCCATATACACTATTACCCCTGTGTACAAGGGTTGCGGGTCCTATGACCATGGCACTGAACTGAAGCCTCAGCCATGCCCGACCGTCAATTAACTCTTTCTCTTTGTGCACTCAACGGTCTGTTGATGGAATACCACCTTCTGGCATAGCCTCCTTCAGTGGTTTCGCCTCCATCCGAGTATCGGTACCGAATTCTTCTCATTCTTACTTATCTTGGGGCCAAAAATACTCTCCTCCATACATGTGCCATCATTTCATAAACATTTATCTCATCTTTTGTACTTTTCTTTGTACTTCTTTTAATGCATCTTAGGGCAACATGTAAAAGGGTTTATCATCATTTTTCTTTCTTATAATCATCATCATTTCTCAACTTTCTTTTCTAAAAAATCGAAACCTTTTCAAATATAAACTTGTTGTACTTAGAAAGCATTTAAAGAAATAGAAACTTTCTAGATAATTCATTTAGAAATCCTTCATGCATGCAACATAACTTCATAATACGTAAATAAAATAATCATTTACAATTTACTAAAGAATGAATAAATAGCATGACATGAAGTAATTTTAGAAGGGGTAGTGAATTTACTTACCTCTAGACTGAAGCTAAAAGTGGTATGAAAGAATCTAGTTGCTCCAATATGACTAACACCACTAGTATATCTTTTGAAACTACTTTCTAAAGTCCGCTATCTTTTGTGTTCTTTCTTTCTTGTAGCGCTTGGTCTCGCCCTTTCTCTCTCTGTTCTGAGTAAACACTCTTAGAAAGAAGAAAGACCGAGTAAAAAGCGGAAGAAGGAAGAATATATGCAAGAGATGGGAGAGGAGATGAGTGGTGAAAATACTAAAGGAGAAGAGCTCTATTTATAGGAGAAAATCAAACACTATTCTACCTTCAATTTACAATTATACCCTCATTTTACTATTTCACCAACCCTATACTATTTCACCAACCCTATACTATTCTACCTTCAATTTACAATCATACCTTCATTTTACTATTTTACCAACCCTATACTATTTCACCAACCCTATACTATTCTACCTTCAATTTACAATCATACCTTCATTTTACTATTTTACCAACCCTATACTATTTCACCAACCCTATACTATTTCACCAACCCTATACTATTCTACCAACCCTATACTATTCTACCTATACTATTCTACCTTCTTATTCTACCATCCTTATACCTACCATTTACTATCCTATTATTTCACCAATTACCATTCTCTAATTACCACTCTCATAAATTTCCCAAGAATTAAAATCTTTAGCTACAATGGATATTAAAATAACATCATTATCAAAATAATCTATTTAAATAGCTTTGAAAATTCTGGGGCACTACACCACTAGATCATTGTGTTTACATATGTAATGAAAATAATAAATTAACAATATTATCATTATATGTAGACGATATACTGCTAACAAGTAACTGTCCAGATATGATAAATAAAACAAAATCCTTCTTGTCATCCAAATTTGAAATGAAAGATATAGGTACTGCTACCTATGTCTTAGGAATAAGAATTTCTAGAAATAGAAATTTAAAATTATTATATTTGGATCAAGAAAAATATCTGGAAAAGATAGTTAAGAGGTTTAATATGAATGTAAGCCTCTAAAAACACATATTTCAAGAGGTCAATACTTGAATAAATCAATGTGTCCTCAAAATGAGACATAGATTCAAGAGATGAAATCTATCCCCTATGCCCAAGCTGTGGGCAGTCTCATGTATGCAATGACAACTACAAGACCTGATATTTGTTATGCGGTGGGATTAGTAAGCAGATATCAATCTAATCTAGGGAAGACACATTGGCAAGCAGTAAAACGTATATTTAGATATTTACAAGGCACTAAAAACATGGGCTTATGTTTTGGTATAAGTGATCTAGAAATTAAAGGATTCCCAGATGCGGATTTTGCTGGGGACGCTGATGATAGAAAATCAACAAGTGGATATGTGTTCTTGTTTGGTGGAATAGCTATTTTTTGGTTAAGCAAGAAACAAAATTGCGTTGCAAAATCCACTATGGAAGCTGAATATATATCATGCAGCACAGCAATAAGTAATGCAGTGTGGATTAGACGCTTTGTAGAAAGTCTAAATTTAGGTTTAAACAGCAAGCCAGTCAATATGTTTTGTGATAACAAGTCTGCTATCTCTTTAATAAAAAATGGAGCACAATTTAAGATATAGTGGAAAGAGGGGAAATTAAAATTGAATTTATACCTTCAACAGAGATGGTAGCCGATCCTATGACCAAATGATTATCTTTGGAAAAATTCAAAGAGCATGTAGCTACAATGAGATTAAGAAACACCTAGGTGGTAGCTACATATATGTTTAAGCACAAGCGGAAGGATTCAGGGATGCTTGATTGAACAATTTTTGTGCAATTCTGTTTTTATAAGGGGAATAATTGGTCAGGTAATAGACAAAAGACACTTAAGAAATAATATTACAACTTTTATAAATGTAAGGTTCACCAAGAGACATTATGTTACAAGTTGGTAATATATATATGATCTTATAGTGTAAAAGACACCGATAAAAGGCATCAAGGAAACACTCGATTAAGAAATATCAGTTCAAGTCAACACATAGTTTTGTGTATGGCTGAAATCGTCAATTGTGGAATAGGTGTGGACCAGTGTTCCTTACCACAGAGAATTGATGTTGTTCGTTTAGTTAAAAACGAAATGAAGTCGCCTTAATATATTAAGCAGTGTGAAAATATATGGAAAAAGGTGCGATTAGATAAGATGACAAGATTGTATATACATTATAAAATGTCATAATCTAATGCCGATCTGTAAATTTAACAGATGAGAGTTGACATGAATAAAAAATTACATTTGGTACCAAGGTGATAATGTTCAACTAGATTACATAATGTTAAAGTGTGATCAAGTGGGAGATGATGGTTTAAAGGGTGATCACACCATAACTAGTGTGGTCATTCCCATAGCCAATCACAACCTTCCATGGAGGTTATGATAGAGTGACAAGTTGTGACTCTTGATAAAGAGTCATATTCTAACTCTATAAATAGAGTTTGATAATGAGAAGAACGTACGTCAAAATTCGTTCTCTCATTATCACGTTACTTTTGTCCTCCATTGGATATCCACCCTAACAGGAGATTCCTACAATCAAGATCATACGTTTACTTTATTTCTACAAAAAATTAATTTATATCTAAATTAGTTATATTTTAACCTCGTTCCGAATGATTTTTATTTTTGAATAAAATAAAACGTAAACGACAAAGAAATAGACAAAAAAATCAAAAGATAAAATACTAAAGTTACGGAATCCACACTCACAAATTCAGAACAATTCCATATTCATCAATAAAATCTGAAGTTCTCATCAATAAAATCCTATGTATGTTTTACTATACTTCATAAATCAATTAAATCATCTAATGTATCCATCCTTTATACAAATCACAAAATATATCCGAATTAAACCAAATTATTAATTGTATCCGTTGGACAAATCACAAATATATATCAAATTTTATTTCAATAAAGATCCAAGCAAACAATCACATGAAATTCTCCTAAATCATCACATGTATCTGGGAATCACAGTAGATATCCAAGAATAATTTCAATAATTGAATTAAAACAAAACAATTGAGACCTTAAAAATCCAATAAATCAGAAAATATTTACTTACATGAAAATGCGTTATTCATCGGTGAGGCTTCATTCTCAACTAAGGTCGAAAATTTAGCTACACATGATTGAAAATAAATCTAAACCTAAGAAAAACTATATTGAAATGGAGAAAAACTGTAAAGAATTTCGGACTTGTCACCAGTCGCCTCTTCTTGAAGCTTCACATTGTATTTATAGGGGCTTCTATGGTTTAAAACCCTAAAATCGATGCCTAAATGAGTTTCTGCTAGTGCCCTCGATCGCACACTAGGTTCGCTCGAGTACACTCGAGCATGAGATTTCTCCTGCAGCGCATGTGTGCTCGCACGTTGGTGCGAGTCTTGGCCGTGGGTGCGCTCGATCGCATGACCAGTGCGCTCGAGTGCACCAACGCATGTAGAACCTTTTGTTGCTCATTTGTGCTCGCGCGATGCTACTCCTTGGTGGCTTTCTTCCAAAACTCCGTATTTTTCACTTTAAATATGCAGTTTACCTTTAACAATTTAAAAATACTGAAAACATAAAACTAACACAAAACATTAGATTACAACACTGCTAAAGGATTAATTAATGTACATTAATGGGTTTAAATGTGCAATATTTGGTACACATCAATTTAAAATATAAGATTTATTTTTTTAAAAAAATTCTAGTTTAATTTTTTAATTTTTTGATTTTAATTTTATTAAAGATATATTCGTTATTATTAGGAAGGACATTAATAATTTGTAGTAATTTAGATGGATATTATCGTAATTAAAAATTTAAAAAGAGACGGTTGGTACTTTACCCCTCGGCCCGCTTAAGAAATTGATGGGCCGCGAACATTAATTGAAGGGCCTCTCTCTCACCTGTACTTGTCCCCCACCTCCCTCCTCCATTTTATTCGGCCATTTTCAGCAACTTACTATCTACATCCCCAGTTGCTCTTAATTTCCTTATTTCTCCTCCTCTCATCTTCTTCACCTTCACCACACATACACGAATCACGATACACCTCCTCCTGGCAACATGAGCAGCAACTCATCCGATTCTGTACCGGCCCTCCCATGGAGGACTCGCCTCTCCATCTCCGCCGCATCAGCCGTCACCGACGCCGTTCGCCGTACCAACGGAACCCTCAACCGCCGTATCTTCTCCCTCCTCGATTTCAGCTCACCTCCTACTCCCAATCCCATCAACGGTGTCAAGTCCTCCGACATCACCGTCGACCCAGAGCGCAACCTCTGGTTCCGCCTCTTCACTCCCACCACCAACGCCACTTCCCTCCCGGTCCTCATCTTCTTCCACGGCGGCGGCTTCGCATTCCTCTCACCCTCTTCCAAAGCATACGACGCCGTTTGCCGTCGTTTCGCACGTAGACTCCCTGCTGTTGTTATCTCCGTCAATTACCGTCTCTCCCCCGAGCATCGCTTCCCTTGTCCATACGACGATGGTTTGGACGTTCTTAAATTCCTCGACCGCGACCACGACGTACAGGTACTGCCTGAGATTGGTGACGTGTCC
This sequence comes from Corylus avellana, assembly GCF_901000735.1. Taxonomy (NCBI): domain Eukaryota; kingdom Viridiplantae; phylum Streptophyta; class Magnoliopsida; order Fagales; family Betulaceae; genus Corylus; species Corylus avellana. The sequence continues at coordinate 30,054,710 of NC_081546.1, forward strand.
AAGTGTTTCTTGGCTGGTGATAGCGCGGGTGCGAACTTGGCCCACCATGTGGCGGTTCGGGCGTGTCGGGAGAGATTTCGGGTCGTGAACGTTACCGGGTTGATATCGATCCAGCCGTTTTTCGGGGGAGAGGAGCGGACAGAGTCGGAGATCCGATTAGCGAGGGCTCCGTTGGTTTCGATGGCCAGGACGGATTGGCTTTGGAAGGTGTTCTTGCCAGACGGGGCTAACCGGGACCACGAGGCGGCCAACGTGAGCGGGCCGAATGCGATTGATATGTCGGCTACGGAGTATCCGGCTACGGTTGTGTTTGTCGGGGGATTCGACCCGTTACAGGACTGGCAGAGGAGGTACTACGATTGGTTAAAGAAATCAGGGAAAGAGGCGCGGCTAATGGAGTATCCGAGCATGATCCACGCGTTTTATCTGTTTCCCGAATTGCCGGAGTCGTCGCAGTTGATTGGGCAGGTCAAGGATTTCGTCTGCTCTAAACTCTAAAATATGAGAGACGTGAAATTTTTAACTGTGTGCATCTACCGTGCGATAGTTGCAGAAGAATTATATTATATTAGAGTTTTTTTCAATGCTTATTTTAAGGGTCAATATAAAAATATGATATATATATATATATATATATATATATATATATATATATATGTGTGTAGCATTATTCTTAATCCAAGGCTTTTTTTTTTTTTTTTTGTGAAGAGTATTCTTAATCCAATGCTGCAACTGCACTCATAGCATTATTAATTCCCTCTCGATTCTCGATAGCTTGTTCAATTACATGGTTTACATAATTTATTTAATAAAACAGTTGAGTTGACATGAATATGATATGATTTAACATATTTAATATAAACGGATTGAGTTAGATACAAAACCTTATTAATATAATTTTATATATATATATTATATCAATCATACAAATTCACAGCTTGATTCATGATAAAAATCGATATTTCATAATCATAAGTAGCAAATGTATAATAATTTCTCATTCCATATCCAATAAAAAAAGATAATAACAAAAAGACTGTAATAGATCAATGTTGTTAGCTTCGCGCGGCAAAGGAAGATGAAGGTAACAAAAATTAAGTATGAATTTATGATCGATACATTCCACTTTTTTACACTAATAATTTTCACATTTTTTCTTTTTAAAGTGATTTTTAAGAGTGTAAAAATTGATATGAAAAAGTGAGAGATAAGGTAGAAGATTTTAAACCCTGTATTCCTGTAAAGTTATTTGTCACATGCCCATACCTAAAAGTCAATTTTCCTCTTATTAGTTAAGTGGACTTACACGAATTTAACTTTTTTTTATTGGGATAAATGTTATTTGCATTTTTGGTATCTAAAAGTCAAGCAGGATGAGAGAAAAAACACAAAACAGGGACGTATCTAAAAGTCTTCCGAGTAGTCATCGCCTCTTATTTGAGAACGCGTCAAGGAGTGAGGATAATTTCGTAATTTAAGAAGCCGCCCGTCGCCCCTTTTTTCCTTTCTCCGTCTGCAACTGCAATCATTGTCGTCCTCAGACTCATCTCTTCCGTCTCCGTGAGAAATTGTTTCTGCTTCGTCTCTCTGTGAATATTATATGGATAAGAGATGCAGAATCGGTTCGTGGGAGCGTGTGAGTGTGATTGCACAAGTTCTGTATGTTCTTGTGATTCCGTCGATATCTGAGCCGTCCGATCGATCCACGCCTTGGGTACCACCATTCCTGCCCAAATAACACCCACCGGAAAAGATCAACACAATCTGACAAGGTATTTGGTTCCTCTTTCCTATTTCTAATCTACTTGTTGTAATTTCTTCCAGATCCGTTTGCTTTTGGGAATTATTTATATTTTCCATTGGTGCCAGCTCTTGGCGACGGCAGAAGATGTCACGGGGGAGGGGTAAATCTGGTGGTTGGGCCGCCTTTGACCTGAAGCAGCGACAGAAACAAGGCCTTGAACCCGATATTCTCAACGAACCCTTCCCACCTCTGGTCCCCTGTCTCGCAAATAATAACAACGATAACGACAAGCCTTCCTCCTCATCTTTACTCCTCCCGTCTGTAGATTTTCCAGCTTTGGCAGATGATCAGAAGCATGGGAAATACCAAAAACCGGCAAAAACACTAGTCGGTGATTCTCGTGGAACGTCTAGCAATAAGGAAAACGACCGCGTTTTAGCCGTTCCGAAGCTACAAGAGCTCCACCCTTGGGCGGACAATAGCCTGCTTCAGGATGTCCTGGCAGCAGCGGATAATAATATGGATAGGGCCTCAACTTTGTTGAAGGCAATGGTTGCCAATTACGACGGCTTTGAAGACCACGGACCAACAAGCAATGCAGAGATGGATTCTAGTTATAGTGTTCCTTTGGGAAACACAATGACTACGAGCCGGAGCCTCGCTGATATTGAGGACTCTCTCAAATACAACGGCAAGGAATTGGTTGACGAAAACGATTGTTTTGGGGAAAAGCTTTCCGACGAGGCCATTGACCAAAAATTTATTTTGGAGCGGTTGAAGTCCATGCCCGTCGAACCCGAGTGGGAAGAGGATGACTTATACTTGATCCATAGAAAAGATGCGTTGAAAACGATGAGGTACGTATGAATATGGCGGCATCTACCTGCATGTTCAGGACTTTAAATTTTATATCGCTATGTACCATAAAAGCCCTGTTAATGATGTATTACCTTTCGCTTTTGCTTGTGATGGATGTTATATTGTTATGAGAGGATTCGGATTGCTATCAATGGCTAGATGCGAGTCTTTTATGGGACCCATTTGTCCTAATAAGTGGGCGGATGGCTTGAAACCATTATTGGAATCTCTGTATCAGTTTTGAGACACATAATTTTGAGTTCTAAAGACGGGACTTTTAGAATGCAGTAATTACCATAGTTGATGAAAATCTGTATGGTGTTTGATCAGCATATAATAGATGGTAGGTAGTGAGTGAGATTTGTTGAATGAACAGGTCAGCGTCCCAGCACTCAAGGGCGGCCACAAATGCCTTTCAAAGAGATGATCATGCATCTGCCCAACACCACTCTCTCAAGGCTCGACAACACTGGTCGGCTGCTGAGAGGCTGAATGCCAAGGCAGCCAAGGAAATTCTTAGTATCAGAAATGGCGGCAACGATTTGTGGAAATTGGACTTGCATGGTCTTCACGCAGCAGAAGCTATTCAAGCCTTGCAAGAGCGTCTGCAGGAGATTGAAACCCAAGTGCACCCAAATCATTCATCAGTATTTCCAAAAGGGGTCTCTGAGTCCTCTACTTTCACGGATGCAGAAAAGTTAGATATACCATCAAGAAGGCAGAGGCCAACGTCATTACAGGTCATAACAGGTTAGATGACCTGCACTGAAGTAGCTATTTTTGCTATTAAAGATTGCGTTTACTCTTGGTCCAACTACAAATTGTTGGGTGCCTGCATTGAATTTGTAATGAAGATTTAAATGCTTCACGTGTTCTTTTCAGACTGTTTTAAAGTTTGCAGTGTGTAGCCATTTCACTTTTATCATCATGATTGATTTAATGTTGTTGTTGAATCATAATGAATCGAAGCCACATTCATAGTTGCAAGTCAGTGACAATTAAATGCCGTGTCTACTCCTACAGGTGTAGGGAATCATAGCCGAGGACATGCTGCAATCCCAACAGCTGTGAGGAGTTACCTCAATGAGAACAGGTTGAAATTCCTTCTTCCTAACCTAACAGAATGAAATTTTAACAAGTTGGAAATGGTGCACTTGAGATTTGTTATGTAAATGAGCAGAAGCGTTATTGGTGCAGATATCACTTTGACGAGTTGAGGCCTGGGGTGGTGACAGTTCGGCCCAAGTTCCGTCACCGGTGATTGCTGCCAATATGGGATTGTTCCCTTCCATCCCAAATTGAAGCGCAGTTTCTTCTTTAAAGGTTTTTCGTTCGTGCTAGTTTTGGACAAGTGCAAAGTGCTCTTTCCACATAGATCGAGTAAGACTTGGCTTCGCCAGAAGACATGACTTGAAGAAATTATTTGCATTTAAAGAAATTTGAATCTTAGACCTAATAAAAATGCTACCAAAATCAAGGTCCTTATCACTTGAACCAACCTTTTGAAATTGTGTATATATTATTGGAAATAGGAATCTTGTTTTGTATGATTAACTAGTTTGCATTACCACCTTTTACTTTATATGGGTACATTAACTTTATTCATTTAATTAAACAAATCAAACCCTTAATCCAAATTTAGTAATTTCGTATCAAAATTTCTTTCCATTTAAATTATACAAATCAAATATCTCAATCTTAATTCACAAATTGTATGTCAACTTATGTTAAATTCACAAGTTGTGGCAAACAATCTTAATTCAGGCTAATATTATATCCCTTAATGAGGTGAGTGGGGCTAATAAGTCCAGGTGTGTTTACCTACAGATTTTTGGCTTTGCAAATGGCCTTCCCTTCCTTTTTCTTCTTTCTTTTTATTTATGTTAAAAGTCAGTTCTTACAAAGCAATATCCATTAATCCCATACTGACATAGACGGGGGTTAAAAAAAGAGGGAAAAGTAAAGACATGAATTACACATTTTGTAAACGAATGGGGCAATATCCACGAACTTTTAGGTAACCATCATTGGGAAAATGATAACCCAATAGAAAATGATAGACGGCTAATGCATTATGTAGACCTCTTACTGTCCAACGCTTCCTTGAGTTTTCTCCCTAACGCATATGCCAATGGAGGAGGTACGGCATTTCCGATCTGCCGGTGCTTGTGTTGAATATTACCAGCAAACTGGTAGCTATCTGGGAAACCCTGCAATAGAGGGAATTCTTGGTTAACTTGATTAGATTGTGAATTTGTTGGTTCAGTATAACTAGCTGTCCATACTCCCAAATAACCCTCAGAATCCAGATTATAATTCAAAATAAATTTGAACTCCAAAAAGATTTCCAGTTCTCATGTTTGTTGAAACCCATGTCTTAAAGTTTCTTTTGATGGCAATTAGGTAATGATCAAAGGACATTGAAATCTTACTTGCGATCGGGCACATTCACGAACTGTAAGGATCCTGTCCTGCTCAGGATGAAAGCACATCCCCACCTTACCCATTGGTTGAGGGTCCGTGATGGAAGTTGGGAAGTTCCCTTCCCAATCCAACCTCCCAAACAGCCCCTTCCACTGATTGTGTCGCTTGGCCGTGTTCGGCAGGCACCATGGTATCAAATCAACAATTTGTCCAGTAGACAATTTTATCTGCATTTTACATGAATTGTAAATTGCATATACAAAAATAGAGGTTGACAAACTCAAAAGTAGGCTAATAACAACCTCAACTCCAATAATTATGTTAGTACCTTTTCATCTGGAAGGTCATGCCAATCAGAACCTGGCCGCTTTGGAATTTTCTGACATCGAATGAGATTAAGCTCATTCATTTCTTTTGATATATGATCGGTCAGAAGAACCATATTCCCGCGAATTTTCTTTTGAAACCATGACACGGGGTCATTTTGATACTGAGAAACAAGAAGCCAGAGAATAAGATAGTTAAAGGCGAGTTACATATCAGTTAGTCTGAAGAAGTACATACAACTACTAGATATACCTCTAGATTTTGCTTGGAGGCACCATTCCCTACGGCCGGGAGTTCACCAATTGTATCTCTTACAGTTATTGCACGGAAAGGGGCTCCACTTGCTGTACTTCGAGCAGCAGCATACTGCAGATTCCCCGATAATGTTATTCTCAACTCCGGGGCAGCAAAGACATGCATTGGCTCTGGCCACTCTGGGAGCATCTCTTCAGGGGAGGCAGCCCATATAAATGCACGTTTTCGTGACTGAGAAACACCATAAGCTCCAGCTTCCAGAATACCAAACCTCACCTTAACACAAACAAAACCAACACCCATAAGCTCCAGAACCACATGCACATTAACCCAAATGCATACAACAAACATATACCACTCAAATACATGCATGAACATATCTACCTGATAACCCATCTCAAGAAGTGAAGCAAGAGTTAAACGGAATGTCTGCCCTTTATTGAAGGACACAAAGTTCCTCACATTCTCTAGAAGGAAGTACTTCGGCCGGAAGTAATCAGCAAAGGATAAGAATGCTAAGATCATTTCACACTGAACTTTACTCCAAGTGCTTGTATTGAACCTATTCATTCCAGAGAAACCCTGGAAAAATGCGGCTTTTGTTTAAGTGTTATCATCCAATAAATGGCCAAAGATGTATTAGATATAAATGATAGGTGGATAGGAGAAAAAGAGGCCAACATCTGCACAAACCTGACATGGAGGCCCTCCGTTTATAAAATCTACTTGTCCCGGAAGTGGTAAATCACTAATATCCTTCTCCTTAAGAGCTGCAGCAAGCTCTGCTGCTTCAGAAGTTGAAATACAGTCATCTGCATCCCCACACTTTTCCATCACAGCCCTGTATTAGAACAGAATAACAGGTCACTCAAAAATTACATTGGGGAAGGGGTGGGGGTGGTTGTGGAAAGGCTTTATCTCAATGCAATCACTTTACCTAAGAATCACGTTGCAGTTATTAATGAACATCGCTGACTCTGGGTGATTGAGTTTAAAGGCATCTCCAGCAGGTTCTTCATACTCAATTGCCCACTTGGTTAACGAGACACCTGCATTGTTGGATGGGAAATAGCCCTTCATCAAGTGCTTTAAATATAAATAAATTCTCTAACATAGCATTTGAAAAAAAAAATTGAAAAGAGATTTGGGTTACCAGACTTCCGCAGTCCCTCTGACAAGCCACCACAGCCAGCAAAAATATCTAATGTTGCCAAACAATTTTCCTGAGATGCTTTGCTTTGTTTTTCATATCCTAAATTATCTTCCCCCTCTATACACTTTCCTTTTTTCTTTCTAGATGCAACATCTCCATCCACATCCCCAGTTGAGAATCTTAGTTTGGTATGAGCTGGCAACTGTCCACAAGAGATGGGAAGAAAATTTATACTTCAATAGAGCAAAGCTTTTTTCTGTGCATCCAGTAAATGGTCCACTAATATAATTTGCAAAAGTTAAAGCAGCTTTGGAATCATAAAAATGGTTTAACGTCATTACAAGGGAGCAGAAGACTGAGCACCTGCTTGAGGGACCCCTTGGAAGGATCATACAGACGTTCACAGAAGAAAACTTGTTGGAAGATGGCAGGAGCGTCACATGCTGGAATATCATTCTTCTTTCTGACTTCACATTTACCTTCAATTTTTTCAACGGACAGCACATGTGTTTCTTCACTGTAGTAGATCTGTAAAATCAGACCATAGGAAAAGGGTTAAAATCAAAGGTTATAAGAAATCAAGGATAAAAGTTTAGGTGAATACATAGAACACAAATATAAGATAATCAAAGTATGACAAATAGAAAGCCCATAGAGGTATGCATTGTACTTAGAATAACATGATTTTCTTGAAGGAGATCTTACTTCACGAATGTCAGAGCAGTATGCCTTCTCAACTGAAATGTCTTCTGGTCTGAAAAATCTTCTGACTTTAACCTGTGTATATTTTTCTTCAATTCGTTTGGTTTCCTTTGTGGCAATGATCTCCAACACTTGGCACACAACAAAAGGTTTCAAGCCTACATTCCTCCCACCCTTGAAAGTTAGATGCTCCGTACTTTCCCCATCAAAATGATGGGGGCCAACATATACATAATCATTAACAGAGTACTCAGTTCCCTTGTATACAAAACCAGTCCGAGATGAATTCACTTCAAATGTTTCCTTGTCCTTCTGTGCTTCTTTTATTTTGCAAGAGTGGCAGAAGCCAGACCCAAGACCCATAGTTTTGAAGGGAAGACTATAGAAAGCACCTCTCTCTGGCCAATACAAGCTTTTACAGTAATATTCAATCGGCAATCCTTTCCTCTTCCTATCTTCTGCTTGAGCTCTATCAATTTTATCAGCATTAGCATTATCCTTCCTATGCTGATGTCCCCATGGCACTAAGCGAATATCCACAACAATGATCTGTTTTATATCCTCCAACCCCATCGCCAAGCATTCATTTGTCAGAAATACCTCCCTCTCATTTGCAGCATTGCCAAGAACAGTCTGAGATCCTCGATGCATAATTCTTCCATGGAACATTTTGGTTCCATCCAATGCTTCAAACATGTACTCCACAAAATAGATCATGGGAAGTTCATATGATTCATTGTCTTCCACTATTACAGCACCCCCCACAGCAATCGCCTCACCATGAACAAAGGCTTTTTTATAAAGCACTTCACCAGAGCATGTTTTCCCAACAGGCTCCCCAATCCATCTTATTTCTTTATTCATTGAGCACAATTTAGTTGATCTTGAGATTGCACGAGGTTTCTGAGTTTCCTCTGAAACTAATAGCTTCTCCTCCTCATTATCATCTTCTTCATTTTCCTCTTGCTCCTCAACTTCATCCTCCTCTTTCAAATCACAATTAGTTTCTTCTTTTAAATCCTCTGGCGAGTAATTTGAATAGTACTCTCCCCAAATTCTGTTGATTAGCCTTGTTGTTGTAGCCTGCATAACCTTCCTCTTCGATTGCACAGGTCCCATTGCTGCTCTTGGATTCAAATTTGGTTCACCCTTTTGCAGAACCTTTTTCTTCTTCACTAACCATTTGGTATGATGTCTCTCCTCCATTTTCTTTGTAAGACCAATCACAAATGCACACCTTTTAATCTTCTCATCTGGATATTCCGAAAACAGCTGCAGTATAATCTGTCCATGGACAACTACGTATCTCTCAACAGCTGCTTGATCAGACGAAACATACGCACCATGATCCTTCTTGAACTCAGACAGTCTCTTGATGACATCCGCAAAAGAAAGTCGTGCAACTCGGCTCTGCTCTTTCAACAAGGTGATGATACTTATTGCAAGCCTGGCCGTTCTCAAAACCGTTTCATACCATGGAGCATACTGCTTTGATGGTTTGCCGAGTCTATACCTAAAGAAATTCAAGAAATCAGAAATATCATTGACATATACTTCATATTATTTAGAATGACTTCTTCAATTTTTTCCCCTGTTTTGGTACAAAGCATGAAAGCTATTCCGGGCTTTTTTAATGTCCATAGGAATCCACAGATATCCCAGTAATTGTATGGAGAAAGTGATATGATTGCAAATACTTCGTGAAATTAGCATACACTTTTAAATGAAATTATCCCAACTTCCACATTTATTCATGTGTATCCCACTTCTATAGAAAATAAACTATACAAGAAGATTATTCTGATACTGTTTAATGTGAGAAAAGAGGCATCATACCAGGCCATGTCTGTACGGATTGAAATGAAAACCATTGATGACCCAAATTCAATCATCCATTCCTTTATTGCACTCAAATATATTGGAATACCATCAGCATCTTGTGCTCCTGAACCACATGAAGAGGACTGATTAGGATTCGTATCAAGACAGAATCCACTTCCATCATCAGAAGTCATAACCCCTGACCCGAAGATAGTGACATCAATATCTGTACATGGTTTCATCGGAAGAAGTTCCAAGGGAATCAACCTCAAGTCTGAATTGTAGAGCGACCAATTATGAAGCATGCTTCGAGGGAGTTGATCACTGTCACTTATGATATCACTGTCAAAAACTATGAATTCATCAATTTCTTCTACAGAATTCTTGTAATAAGCAGGTAGAGGGTAGTCATTTGCAATTTCATCTTCATTAATTTTAATGTAGAATTTGCTTGACATGGAGGCCAAACCCTGATTTTTCTTCTGCTTCATTGACTGCCAGTACTCTTCTTCTTGCAACAATCTTGCCAACTTTACATCCTCATTTTCCTCCAGTGTAGATTTGGATGAATCAGATTGATTCTTTTTGTTCTCTCCATCTCCCGATTTCAAACCAATTGTTAAACTCCCACCTGTAGATGGTGCTTTTTCTTGCATAAAGTTTCCACGCTTGCTACTCTCATCTAGTAGGGCAACAAGAGCAGGGATCTCCGCAAATATCTGATCATTCTTCTTTGATGTCTCATCCAAACCTGCCAATTGGTTATAAATAAACTCACCCTGAGAAAGAACAAAGTCCCTGATAGATACCCCACCAGAAAAGTGCTTGCTTCCACTAATTGAGCGAACAACTCCAGCAAGCAACTCATCAAGACTGGAGTCAGGGTTCCCTCCAGAAGATCTCGACAACTTTTTATAAACCTCTATACATGCACGGGCCTTTGCAAAGAAATGGTCATAAAATTTCTTGTAGCTACTTGCAGGTTTACGGCAATCATAATCGGCAATATCAGTCGAAATCCATACCACGGGAGAACCATCTTCATAACCAGAGATGTCCCACGATTCTATCCGCCCAAAGCCTTCACACCTGACACCCTTTTCCTTTTCCCTGTCTGAACTTTCTTCAAGAGGCAATATAAGACCAGAGATAAACATGTCATCAAGTTCCAACATCTCAAGCGGCTGTGGGGCGCCATTTTCATCATGCAAGATAAAATCAGTCAGTCTTCTATTTGGGCGCCCATCATCTTGCCCAGAAGTAATGCGTACAGCCAGAATCTCTTCCTCTGCAAACTGATCCTTCTTTGTTTCAACAAGACAAGACTTATCAGATATGCAAACAGACCGCTCCTTGAAATTTCTGCATGCAGAAGCTCGCTTTGGCAGTTTCCTAGAACCAGCTGGCTCTTCACTACACTGGGACACATTTCTTTTCTTCTCTTTTTGGCTAGTTTTCGCTGCCATTTTAGTGCCAGAAAGTGGAGACTTTTTCTTGCTCTTCTTTTTCGTCACTCCTGCGACAAAATATCATACAACTTATCAACAGAAAGGGAATAGCTTTAAGGTGCATTGAAACCAGATGTTGGTTTGCAATAGAGCATTTATGTGGACTACAAACGTTCAAGAAATAGCATGGCTTTTTAAAGAAGAGATAAATGAAGGACCACGCATACTCTATCAAGCTCTGTAGGAGTCAAGTCACAAATCTGATGTTTTGAAGGGAAACCCACATCCAAAAGCACGCATGCCAAAAAAAGTCCAAAATTTTATATCTAAAACCCCTTTCTACATCAAAACCAGCTCTAAATATCAAAATAGGAAACAGGAAAAGAACCCATTATTATACTATTTGTATCTATGCCTTTGCAGTCACTTATCAAACACAATGGCTATATCTATAAATAACTGCACTGCCATTCATTCAAATGAAACTTACCAAGCAGGGGAAATCAAGCAAATCATCGGAATTAAAATAAAATTGGAACACGACCTTGTACACACAAAAGAAGAAGAAGAAGAAACGCCTTCGACCAACGATAGACAGACCCTAATAACTTCAAATCCCTCCCACCAACCCACCAAAAAGAAAAGGCAAAAATAAAAGCCCTTAAAGCCACAATTAATGGGCATGGAAATTTATGTAATGGGAGCAAGAAATCAACAATTTTAAAATTTAACTATAATTTTATCTTCATGTACCTGATACTGAAGAATCAGAAACGGCACTAACGGGGGCTTCGCCATTGGGAACGGTGGAATCCAAGAGAGCTGCAGATCCCATATTTTTTTCAGTTTTTTCCTCGGAGTTTCTCAGACCGATAGACTCCCTCTTCTTCTTCTTCTTCTTCTTCGTTGCCGTCTTAATCAAAAGAATATAAAGAGACAGACAGTGAGAGTGGCGGGAACATTGCCTTTTTGGTTTGGCGCCATTTGCCAAAATCCCCAATTTCAATGCAAAAGGGAAGCGCGAGTCCACCCCTCGCTTTCACCCTCTCCACATGTAAATTGTGTTCTGCTTCCTCATGTCATGGCCTTCCCCCTTTTTTTTTTTACTGTTTTTTTTTTTCTTTCTTTTTTCAATTGGGTTGTATATACATATATATTCGAACTCAGCTCAAGCTTTACAAACATATTTGAACCTGAAAATAAGCCCAAGCCCAAGGTCCAAATCCAGTTAAATTAAAGGTTCAACCCGTAAAAACTCTCAGAAAATTAAGCACAGTCTTCTTTTAAAAGAATGATCTTTAATTTATATAAAATTCATTTGTTCAAATAAATTTTAAATTGTCTAACTTCCTAGCCGAACAAGTGAATCCCATATATTTCTCTTAAATTAACTATTCAAATTGCTAGCATTTAATTTACGTGAATCTCAAGCCAAAAGTATTGACTTGGCTGTCCAAAGCTCTTAATTGCCGTGTATCTCAATCCAGAAGATTGATTGGACCGTTAAAAACTCCCCCACTGGCCACAAACCAGCATCACTCCAATAATTCTCTTCTTAATTTGCAGGAAAGACTCAACCTAATTAGGACGTGTAAAATTTGATATCATCAAAAAAAAAAAAAAAAAAAAAAACCCTTTGGATAAAATCTATCAAGTTTGAACTCGAGCTTTAGATTCGAACTTGTTTTAGCTAGCCAAATTAACATTAATTCTACGTTATAAAATGGCTAAGTGGAACATTATAAGTTTACATAAATTCTTTCGAATTATAAGACACGTGCGTTTCTCGTGGTGTTTCAAATGCGTCTATCCAGAAGACTCCTATACGTTTGTCCTCAATCTGATTCTCATGGCTTTTAGAAGACTCAAATTTCCTCGCCAATATCTGTACAACTATAATACGAACGAGCATATTTGGCTTTAAAATAAAGTCGTCACGAGCATGATACAAGTATGTATAGAATCCAACACTAGAACTTGTAACATGACACACGACCATTCAGTTGATCTACTCGTTGTATTGAGGATTGAGTCCCAATATGTGCTCTCGCATGAAGTCATGCCGTGTCAGAATACCAACAATTGGAGGCCTCTGCAATGTATTCAAAAAGAAAACAGTCAGTACAAATACAACTTTGTTATAAAATGTCACTGAAAGGCAGTTCCATCAAGAGGGCCTGAGTTTCAATCTTTCATCATCTACTACAAACTAATCATCAAGAGAGAGAGAGAGAGAAGCTTACCCCTTGGCTCTTTGGTACAACACACATGTGCCTGAGACCAAGTTGCCGAAAGAGAATTGCGGCTTTGGCCAGCGACATCGTCTCGACCACTGTGTATGGAGATGCATTGGTGATAGGATGAAGATCAACATACATCTCCATCTCTTCCTCTTCAATATCTAGATCCTCAAGTTTGATTCCCTTACCAGACCCTGCCTTGGAAAAATCAAATGCAGCAAATCTTTGAAACACATCAGCTCCAGTAACCACCCTATCCTTTGAAAAATTCTTTCCCTTCAGCAAAACTAGCAAATGAGACCTCAAAACAACCCCGCACAATTCTGGTGCATCTGAGAAAGGCGGTTCATCAATCACGGGGAACCCATTATGCCCTGTTGTTTTCAAAGCATGTAATATGTTCCCCACCTTTTCAACACCAGAAAAGGTGATCAATGGACCCGAAACAACGTCACGTGCAACCAAATGCTTCATGTAAGGTTCTGCATGGGCATCCAAGTAAGGCAATCCCTTTATTTTCAGTATTTGGTCATAGACACCCTTGTTGAAGTTATCAGCCACAGTTTTTGAGATTAGAAGAACCAACATAACAAGGGGAAGCAATAATAAATCATTGGTGAGCTCAAGCAATATAACACACAGGGAAACTGTCATTCTCATGGTTCCACCAAGAAAGGATGCAGCTCCAAGAAGGGCATAGAGACCCATGTCAAGGGTAGAGATTGATTCAAACAATCTCCCAACAAGACGACCATAGGAAGCTCCAGCTAGTATGACAGGGATAAAGAGACCAGCGGGAATAGCAATGCCATAAGTGATAATTCCAAGGCAGTAGATAGCACCAAAGAAGATGAAAAGACTGGAGATATGAAATTCATTCTTGGTACTAGTGCTGAATAGGTTGCGAATGGCATCATCATTAGTGTTTAGAAAGAGGGAGGCAAGGTCGTTGTAGTACCCTGTCGGGCACTGGAAGCCTTTATAGTTTCCAGATTCACCAACGGTGGGGCAGCTCACTGTCAGGTCTGTGGGGCAAGAGATGCACTTTGCAAGCCATGGCAGCCCAAAAGAACAACACGATGTCAAGAGGGAGATGGCGATAACTAGTAAGATCTTGGAAACAGCACCTCTTCTGCAGCAGCAGGAGAAAGAGTGGGAAGTAAGAATTGGTATAAGAACAAAATCATTTTTTATTTAAGTCAAAGCCTCTGGTCAACTTTGGCTGCCCCAATGGAGTTGGCATAGTGACATGGTTTATCAAAAACAAAGTTACAAAAAAACAAATTGATGATGATAAGGAAGCATAAATGCTTGTAATGCTTTCATTTTACCAACTACGCTTTCATGTTACCATCTGTACTTCTTATGTGAGTAAACCATTGCCAACAAAAATAATTGAATAGGAAAACATACTCGTTGATGATGCTATACGTACGAAGGACCTTGTCCACAAAATAGTTATATATGCTTCCAAGAATGCCTCCAATAATTCCTAGGAAGATTACTGCTAATATATCTGGGCCACTATATGTTGACGTGGCAGAACTGACATCATACATTATAAGACCTCCTTGGCCAAATAGTCCACATTTTCCTGTGGAACAATATTGTATGAAAGCTCTCAAAACTATGGCGACTACTGCTGTTGTGAAAAATGTCCTCCAAAGAAGAGCACTCCGCCACCTGAAGCAAGGGCAAAGAAGAAGCACTTGGGTTTTCAGAAATTACAAGACATGTTAATGTTAACAGAAGCCCAAACAAAGCTTAAATGTATAAAGCTAAAATTTTCCACCTCAGCAGAATGTCTTGCTATCGAATCAAACAGGGTTACAACAAGGACAGGAAACTTCCGCTGGGGTGGGGTGGGGTTGGTGCAAAGTGAGAGCATTAATACAAAATGATAATGGATTCAGGGCCAAATTCGATTAACAAAATTCTGTCCCCAATAGGAACAACACAGTTCTGCCCCTGCTACAATGGATTTAAATACCAGCATTCTGATTGCTGTCTTTTCCATAGTTTATTTGGAAAAGAAAATTTTCTTGATTTGATTACTGAGTTCATTTTTATGGACGCCCAGCAGCAAATGTCACAAAAACATTTTGCAAATGCTATGGAACAGCTGAAATAGATGGCATGCATGGAAAACCTTGTGATCATGAGGCAAAACTTGTTAAAATTAAATTTATACTAGCGAATGATCAGTTTTAGATGCTTTGGGTGCATACACCCAATTATATTGGATGACATGGTCTGGAATGGGGAGGCAATCTACTAAGTACCAGTTCAGAATATGGTATAACAGAGTGAGTACATTTCATCATTTCATGTGTGGGTAAAAGCTATTTGAAAACATAAAGATGCAGATATACTCAAAAAGAATATCATAGGACAATTGATTGCATAACAAAATGTATGATTTGACTAGCTTAACAATTAAATTTCATGGACACATTACTACCTAGAGCTGAAGATATAAAAATGTAAAAAAGCAAGTCCAAAATATATCCCTTTCATAAAATCTAAACCACTCTAAAATTTAATATTATAAATTTAACAAACCCAAGGAGACCAATTTTCAAACAAAAAAAAATGAAATACAAAACATTACATGTTGATTCCTTACACCATATGATGTAATATACAATATTGGTATATCCATTGCCTTATATATCCTTCTTAAGTAACTCTCACCAAGACATTTCCGTCGAGAGATATATTTTGGGAAAATTTCACAAAACCCCTTTGAACTTTCACGCATTTTGAAAGTACTCCCCTTAAGTTAAAAAACTCTCAATTAAGAGTATCGAACTTTCAATTACCCCATTCTATTAGAATTTTCGTTAAATCTTGTCAAAATTTAAAAAATACCCATATTTTTTTATTAGAAAAAATAAAATAAAAAATTGTAAAGATTCCGACTTTTATTTTATTTTTATAAAAAAACATCTTTGCAATTTTTATTTTTTTTTTGTAAAGAAAAAACAGGGGTATTATGGGAATTTTGAAAAAAAATTAAGAAAATCCTAACGGAATGGGGTAATTGAAAGTTGGATACTGTTAATTGAGAGTTTTTAAACTTTGAGGGGTAGTGTCAAAACGAGTGAAAGTTCGGAGGGGTTTTTTGAAGTTTTCCCATATATTTTTGTAACCCAAAACTTATCAAAACTCACTAAAACAAGTCAAAAGACATCGTAAGTTAAGAATTTCAGTATTCCTAGTGGGTTTTTATTTCAGTGCCTGTGGGAGTGTGCAGTGCCATCTGTTTCGATGGAGAAGAATTTCAAAGTTGTTCCTTCTTGAACCATCAAATTAAGTTTATAAGTACTTCTAGTAAACAAGTCATCTAACAGAGCTCTATAACTTCCTAGTCATGGACCTTTTATCCACATACAACATATGAAAATGATTGCCATTGTTTCAAGATTGGGGAAGAATCATGTAAATAAACACGGGAAAGAAACAGAAAAAAACAAATGTTCATTGTTAATGTATGAAAGATTTAAGTCATTCATCAAAAAAAGCAAGGTGCACTAGAGAGAGAGAGAGAGAGAGAGAGAGACCATGAAGCTGCCTCTTCTAGGGCAAACAGGACACCACCAACTGGAGCACGAAAGGCAGCAGCTACACCAGCAGCCGCACCACAAGTGATCATGTCTCGTCGGTCCCGGTCATTTTTGAAGTATCTTAGCCATGTCCAAGTTAAATGGTACTTGCGAGAACCACCTTGCCCAAGTAAATTGGCTATGCAAGCACCTGTGTGTACCATAGGCCCTTCTTTACCCACCACAAAGCCAGCAGAAACACCAAGAATGGAGCCAAAAATCTGCAAAATCAAAGTTATGAACATAAGAGAAATGCTTGAATTTCTTTGTCCTTAAAAGTATAAGGAGTTATCTCAAACTAATAATTTTGTTTCACTATTCAAACCTATCTCAAGTGAAAAGAGATGGAGAGAGATGTTAAGTAATGCAGGTAATAGTGAAGAGAGATATTACATAAAATACAGAGCTGATAGAAAGTATGATCATAGATAGGGTAGAATTGTGGGAAAAATTACATGTGATGGTACTGTTTAATTGATGAGATCAATATTTGGCCTCAATTTAATGAAAATTAAGGATTAGTTGAATTGATTTAAACCTCTGTCTGTACACAAACAGGTGATCCAAGCTTCTCAATAGATGTTCGCCTTTTGCTAAGCCTCTATTGTGTAAGGAAAGATCATGAATTTCCATTTTGTTTCCATTCATGTTAGTAGAGAGAGGGAACACAGACGTCCATTCACCTTTACAAAGAGAGTGCTTGGAGCTAGCATTGAATAAGCATCCACGCCATTGAGATAGGCTTTCACCTCAGGAATACCAGAACCTGCTGCCGCTGGAGCAATGAAAGCACAAAGAACTGCAGCAGCGGCAGCTAAAACCACATTGCAACCAGCATATGCTGTAAAAGCCTTGTAATATCTGCACTGGAACCACTTTAGTGTCAATGTTATTATCTCTCATGCACATATAATTAAAAATTAAGAAATGTGTCCCATCAGAATGAGAAGGTACGACACTGCTCTCAGGAATCTTCCAATGCAGCAGTTGCAAAAATTTTGTGGATTAATACTCTTTGGTTTATGGAGAGAAGGGAGATTGATACAGGCAGCAAGAAGTTCATGGAAAGTAAATCCAAATACATAAAAAATCTTAGAAATTTGGTTTACAACCAATGCAAGGCCCACTTGAAATTTTCTAGTCATATGTCGGCAGTTCATGTTTTCTTAGTTTCTGGAGACCAGGCATATTTGTCTGATTTCAAGATCTACAGGAATGGGCTCAAACAGTGACCCGTTAGTCTTATTTTGATTTTTTGGGTCCTCATAATAATTTGTTTTAGTACATTACAGCTAAGTGTCCCAGTTTCTTTAGTGTTTTTTTTTTTTAAAAAAAAAAATTAGGAAATCCTAGTCCAAGTAGAGTAGATACAAGTAGCATATATATCTGAAATATGTCACTTTATTCAGATAAAGTTGAATACAAAGAACTTATAGCAGCTTTTGATGCAGGAGTAGTCTCACTTGTGCTCAGACATGAGACCACTAGTCAGCAGCAACTTGAAACCAGCTATGTTCTCGACTGCAATATTATTGAAGAAGCCAACTATTCCAGTACCTAGCCCAATAAGAAGTGCAAATGCCCATTTGAGTAAAACGTACTGAAATATCTGAACCTTCTTCCTTGACCTCCAGTCCTGCTTAAATAATTCATTTTCAACAATCCTGAAATAGAACAAAAAAGTAAATTCTCTTATCATCTTAGCCTTCAGTCAATATAGAAACAGACTCTTGGATAAAACTGAGATAATTCCTAAAGTTTCGATGTGTCGTTCTGGTCAGCATGGAAATGGAATTGTGACATGATCAAAAAATTTGTAAATGCAATTGTTACACAGAAAAACATGGGAAAAAAAAAGAAGAAATTATTTGTATGCAAAGATGAGAAATAAATATAAGTAGCTACATCAAAGGCCTACACACCTAGCCA
Organism: Corylus avellana; assembly: GCF_901000735.1. Lineage (NCBI taxonomy): Eukaryota > Viridiplantae > Streptophyta > Magnoliopsida > Fagales > Betulaceae > Corylus > Corylus avellana. Next base: position 30,073,216 of record NC_081546.1, read on the forward strand.
CATAAAAGACACTAAATTGAAATCAGAAAAAAGACATGGCTGGAAACAGAGACACATCTATGTAATAGCTTGCAATATAGCAAATACTGCTTAAAATGCATTTTTTTTGAAGTAAAACTCTATATGGTGCATAATAAAGCACCATATAGTACCCAAAACAACCAGTTGGGCACTGCACTATGAACTTAAAATCACAGTCAGATTATCTCTTCTTCCTTTACGTTTTCTTCCCTTTTTTCAAGAAACAAGTTTTATTGATTGAATGAAAGAAATACAAAGATAAAGGATGGGAATGCTTCAAAATAACACAAAAAGACTTAAACCAACTCAACAAAACCCAAAACTAATTAATAAGGCAAATAGCTCAGAAAAAAAAAGACGAGGATAGTAATGACCCCTGAAAATTGTCGGGTAGAAGCCCCACTTTTGGCCAAGAAATGTACCTATTAATGAAAAGTGCTAAAGGCACATCTAGGATCCAAACCTAGCTTACAATTTCACAAAGAAAAATAGAGCCACGGACCATGAAACCCAAGAAATAAGAAGCAAATCACTGTTCAGCAGGAATTGACTCACACCTCGAGCTAATGCGTCACATAGATCTTCCAAGAAAATTCAGTCCAGCATGGTTTCTGTATCCTATAATATACTAGCATCTCTCTCATTCTAATTCATCCACAAAGTCGCTAGCATACCACTAGTTCTTAAATCTTTGCCCCTTCTTTACAGAGAAAATAAACAATAAAGCTAAATATTCTTCAAGACCCACAAAACAGCAGCCAGGATGGCAGCCTCTAGCAAGGGGAACAGGAAACTGGCAATAAAACAACAAAATAATTATTAATTCCCACTCCTTGCACATCACACAAATGTGCTAAGGGTCTTGTTAGATGTCCTAAGTTGAAGCATTTTGTCATTATTTTTCTTTTCATGCACAAGAAACCATCCCTCAGCTTGGAGAGGAACTTTGGCCTCCCAAAACCAATGTTGGGTGATCTCAGGAAAAAAAAAAAAAAAAAAATCAATCTTGGATGAAGACAAACTGAGTTCAAGTTGTTATGAAGACAGTGGAAGAAAGATTTAGAGGTAATCAAGGCACTATTTTCGAAAATAACAACAGTCTCATCCAGAGTGCAAATCAATAACTTCCAAAACTTGAAGAAGAGAACTCAAGAAACTTCATTAGATCTCCATCCATATGAACACACACAGATTTAAGTACCAAAAAATCCAATAGATCATAACATAAGCCTCTAGTTTCTAAAAAGACAAGGAAGAGCTTCAAAAAATATGGAAACCCAACCACAAATTCTCTATAAATAGAAATTTAAGATCCCTTCCCAACGATGAAAATAAAAAAGTAAGAGAACTGAAAAAGATAGCCCTTTGAAATGACTGTTCAAGGACCTTCATGATCTTCTTGAACTGCCAATTCGGCACCAATCAGTTTCTAATAGGACACTTTTTAATTCTGGAGTGCTGGAGCCAATGCTCTCTTAGAAAAATTCATGGCCGCTTAATTATCAAGCTTTCTCCGTCAATCTCACATTTCTTAACCCTAGTCCTCCCCAAATTAAGGTCAATGACAACATCCAAATTATCCAAGTAATTATTACCCTACTTTCCCCCAGACATAAAAAAACCCTTTAAATACTTTCAATTTTAAAGACCAAAAAATTTCTGCATATATCTGGCTTTGAGGCTCACTGGTTCAGTTTGCTGATGATCCTATTTAGCACAATACCGCTAAAATAAACAAGAAATGAAAAAGGAATCTTCTTCTTGGGAACTGGTACATCAATAAACAGCACCATTTTAGTGGAATTCATCTACAAATTTGAACGAGTCCTCTTTGTGAATTCTTAATAGTCCTAATAATTAGGGACCAATCTGCTCGTTATAGGTGAAGAACCTTAGGATCTCCTCAATAATCAAATTCAAACTTTAATGAATATTATTGCCTTCAATGTTACAACCTAAAGAAACGCTAGCCACATTTGTGTTATACTTCAAAAAGATTAGTCAAAGTAACGAAGTTACTAGGAATCAACTTATAAAACCCAATTCCGCTTAGTAAATAACCAATGTAAGACTTAGCACATATACAACACTGTCACAATTCACCCACCAAATATGAGACTTAACACATATCCATGAAATTTGGAGTGTTATATTCAAAGCTACCTCCACTCAAGTTATATTACTTGTGACTCGAACTTCAGGTGACGAAGACCATTTATATTCACCTTTTGTTAAAATTGTTGAAGCAATGGGTTTAATGTGGTTATGTTATATATGTGCATACTGGTAGCAATATATATATATGGGCTTCAAATAACTTGTTTTGCACGTTAATTTTTTTTTTTTTTTTAAAAAAATAAATAAATAAAAAACAGAAGGAGCAATTGGGGTTGCTTACTCATAGTCGAGGCTCTCAATGGGGCAAACATTGGCACCAACAATGGCAATCTGAGAGGTGGTGTTCGTCCTTTTCACCAAAAATGGTTCTTTGTATGTTATGTTTTTGTCAGATACCTCTGACAAGTACCTCTTAATCTCCTTCCCATCCCACAGACCCTCATTTTCAATGTCATGCACATCATCACCGTGGTTCATAATATTTTCTTGATCCATTTACTCACTGTCGACACTCGGTTGAGCTTTTTCCGCAACTTACTATTATACTTAATTGTTGTGTCTACCTGCAAGCACAATCCACAAAAATCCTAATCATGCTTGAAAAAACTCAGTTGGCACATCGAAAATTAACTACAAACAATATCCATATACCCTGCCGAACAAGATCTACAACTTGAGGAAAGTAATTATCACGAATATATAGTTGATAGCTCTTGATTTAATGAAAAGAAAGATGCATATGCAATGCCGTCTAAAGATGGAATGACAAAAACGAGTAGTGCAAATATGTAACTGAGAAGAGTTAAAGGAGATAATGATCCCAACAGCTCCCAGGAAATTAAGCAGAGCAATAAAATTTTCGAAATAAGAGTAGACAAATATAAGAACAAAGAGAAGAGAGAGCAACATCCACGAATGAACAAAAGAGAGGGAGAGAAAATAAAGTGATGGGTACTTACAACTCAACAAAATCTACGCATCTTCAAATCACGGTGACCCTGATTCAAAGGAAACATCACTTTCGGGAGCATTCACGGGATCTTGCAAACACATACAAAAAGTAGAATGGATGAAAAAATAAAATTGGCCCACAGCGGTTGCTATTGACCATACATATACGTTGGCGGCTTATTGAAGAAAAAGACAAGGCGGCGATGTTGTTCTAGTCCAATTCTAAGACGCCACATGCAGAGCAAGTGTTGCGTGCGAGAGACAGAGAGAGAAGAGACTTTGGAGTATTGGCTTGCGTGGGGGAAGCTCGGAAAGACGGCAACCCAAATAGAACTATAGAAGACGTAGAATATTTCCAAATGTTGAATTTTAGATGATGAAACCTAAAACCTTAAAAAAAAACTCAAAAATCCAACTTTTACGGGTCTTTGCTGTTTTTAACACGAATTGGTGAAGTAATTTTTCAGATAAAAAAATATAAAATGCATGATATGTGAACCCCCTTGTTTGATTAATTGATTGTGAATTTGTGATAGTTGTTGCCTGCACGCCTGAGCTCCCTCTCTCCTCTTTTTATCAAATCAGAACAGCTGCCTATATCTTTATCTGGGTTGAGATCTTTAATTTTTAATTTAATAAATCAATAGTCGTGCTTTAAAAATTTGTAATTCAAGATTCCCGTTACTATTTTTTAACAAATGCATAACATTGAAAAATAATTATATCCCTCATATTAAAAAATAAAAAAGAAAAAGAAAAAGAAAATATTGGACTAAGTTTCGTAGGGGAGGTAAAAGATCTTTCTACATTTCACTTGAAAAAAAAAAAAAAAAAGAAGCATTTTCATGATTCATATCTCAAGTGTTCATCTCTTTAGCGTTCTTTTTGTTTTTTGCTTTTTTTTAAAAAAAACAAGTAGATGCAAATGTGTCGTGTAGACAAAAATGCCAGAAGATAGACATTTGAAAATGTTGAGCAGCATTTTCATTATGAATTTTCCATATGATTTACAAAAGAACTATTATGGGATGATTTAGCCATCCCTATTTTTTTTTTTATAAATAGAGGAATGCTAGGCTTTTAAATAAATTTTACAACAAAGAAAAAAAACTTTTACAACATGATTGAAAATGAGATAAAATCAACTTTTGAGAAACCTAATTATATTGTACCACATCGTGTTGTAAAAGTTTTTTTATAACTTTTATTTGTAAGTCTAGCATTTTTCTTATAAGAATAATGCTATGCATTTCACATCGACTAAAGTAGTATGTTTTAAGTAGTTTATCTTTCTTTTTTTTTTTTTTTTCAAGTGATTAACATAAAAAATTAGTGTGAAAAATAACATTAATCCGTTATAGCTCCAAAGTATTGAACTTGCTTATGATGATAAAGAGACTACAACCGTCGCAAAACCTTGCTCTAATTGCCATGTGTCATTGACAATCCACTTAATTTTTTTTTTAATTTTTTAATTTATCAATTATGATGTGCAAAAAACACACGATCACAATTACAGTTAAATAAGGCGAGAACAATCACACTCAAAATAACACCAAGATTTAAGTGGTTCTCTCAATGTGAGGAACGTCCGCTGGCGAAGGCGATTACGAAAAAATTCACTATGAAAGATGGAGTATAAAAATATAATAGAGAAAAAATCACTCATACCCCAAAACTCCAATACACCAAAATTTCACTATCATACAATAGAGATTTAGGGAGATTAATCCCTAAAGAGAAAACAAAAGACAAAAATACAACTTCTTCTTCTTTTGCTGGGATCCAATGTGGTGGCTGGTCTCTCTGTATTTTTTCTCACTCTGCAGCGCACACTCACTCTAGTCTTTTTCTTGCTTGCGGCGTCTCCAACATATGCGATCCCACAACTGAAAGAAAGCACTAAGTGGTGTTTTTCTAATACCTACAGCAGCCCACTATGCGGCTCTGTTCTGCTGCTCTTCAAACAGCAGCCCACAAATACACTTGTGCTGCTCTGTTGGTGTTTTTCGCACACCCTAACAAGAGGACCAAAAACATGCTTTTATAAGCATGAAGGTCGGTTGCCTTTTCTCTCCTCTTACAAGTCAATGAAGGAGTTTTATTTTACTACTCCTAGTATGATTCGTAAAAGGGTCTCCACCTCCCAAAAGGAAAAAGCAATGGTCCCCACCAACTTTGAATGCAGTCACACGTCAACAAATTATAATATCACAAAAAGTAGAGCTCAAACTCCGGTAGAGCCCAAATCTTTATATAACTTGAGAGAGCAAAAATTAGGCTCAGTATACCGATGTCAGCTCTGAGCCTGGACCGACCTTAAACAACACTACAGTCGACTAAACTGGGGATTCATTTTCCGCCATATATGCAACCTTGTCAATAGTAACACTAACACTAACTGGTTTTACCCCAAAAAACGCATAGACAGGAGAAGCCATCAACAATACTGATGCTGTTCATGAAAGAAATCACAATTAAATTGTTTAAGTACAAGTTCACAATTGCTCCCATAACAGACCAGAGGTTTCAAACAACAGTACATGCAAGGATCCAAAATTTTCAGGGCATTCAAGTCAAAGCCCAACAAAACCCTACCAACTGCTTCTTCCTACAAAATACTTTAAAAAACATAGTCGGTTTGACTGTTCTCATGCCTAGTCAGGGAGTATTTGCTCATTGTCAGCATCTGCTTCAGTCTCAATCTTAGGCTTTGATGGAGCCTGGGAACCAGGGGGCTGCTTCTTCTTGATCCCACTGACAATGTCATCAATCCTAAGAAGCATGCATGCAGCTTCTATGGCTGTCTTAAAGGTTTGCGCCTTCACGTTGTAGGCATCCCAAATCTGACAATATTTGAATAAGTAAACATACGCTTCATTCACTAGCATATTTGAAAGCAAAACACACAGAACTTGGTTTATATTCCTCCAAAAAATAAAAAAACTTGGTTTATAATACTATATTAAATTAAAATATTAACGAATAAGATATCAAGTTCCATCATTCCATATCATCTGAAACAATTTGCTACAAGTGATTATTTCGGGAAATTAATGAACCATTTCAGATAAGTTTGTGGTCCATACACTAGATTTAGAACAAAAAAAAAAAAAAAAGACATTGCTTCTGTTACCCTTGGATTTCTAGTGATTGAAAGAAATTACACCAAACAACACAAGAACAAAAGCCCACATAGAACAATTTCAACGTACCTTCCACTCCTTCATGTCAGTAACAGCTCCAGTGTTTCCATCTATGCCAATCCAGGCATTTTCACCATTTGCATGCTACAGTAGTTTAAGACTAACAAATAAGAACAGGTATGTACTTTAAAATATATTTGTCAACTCCATATATCTTCTTGTGAAGAAAAATGATTACCTTTCCTTGCAGCACAGTCATAGTTCGAATCACATTCACCCCACAATTCTGTGCTAAAGTACGGGGTATAGCCTCAAAAGCTATGGCAGCAGCTTCATAAGGCCACTGTTTTATAACCACAAAGCATAAACAATTAAGATAAGCATTACAAAATCATGAAAATGATTGTCCTTAATTTTTCCACTAAAAAATGATTGTCCTTAAAAGTACTTCAGACTTGGATTTACATGATAGTGACCAAACAACACAAGAGACGACCACTCACCTTTTCTATGCCTTCAATAGATGAACTCTTCTGCTTTAAAGTAGCAGAGACAGTTAACTCTGTAGCACCACCTCCAGGAAGAAGTTTTGGATTTTTTATTATGTTCCTTGCTACAGACATGGCATCCTGTAATAGAAATAGGATTCAGAACACAGTCCTACCCAAACAGAATAATTTTGATGCTCACATCATTAAGTACCTGCAAGTTTCTTTCCACTTCGTTCAAGAGATCCTTACTGGCACCTCTTAAAAGTACAGTACAAGCTTTTGGATCTTTGCAGTCAACAATGAATGCAAAAAATTCATCCCCAATTTTCTTCACTTCAAACAGCCCAGCTCCAGTACCAACATCAGACTCCAGCAATTCATCTGGTCTGTTCACAATAACGGCATCACATGCCTTGGCTATTCTATTATTGTCTGTCTTCCTCAACCTTCTGATTGCACTGATTCCATGCTTGCACAGATAATGGCATGCCAAATCACTAAGACCCTTCTCTGTGATTACTAAGTCTGGTTTGAACATCACTATCTGATCACAAAGGTTCTTAATGTATTCTTCTTCCATTTTTAACAGGACTTCCCAATCCTCTTCTCTAACCAGTTCAGCATTTGTTTGGTTCTCACCCTTTTTGTACTCGAGGGGACAATCCAGAAGAATGATGCGTGGGTTGACAATCTTTCTCCTCATTTTTCCAGGGGCAACTACATCTTTGTTAATCATAACTCCTTTAAGAACTCTTGAATCTTCCAACTGTCCACCAGGGACCTTCTCAACCTTAATGTACTTCTTAATATCCACTTCGCGCAAGCCTTGCCCAAGATCAACACCAACTGTTGTTGTGGCATCTATAGCTAGATCCTGAAAGTTTACCAAAGAAAACATATTAATTAAAACAACTGATATAATGTTAAAATGCAGTCTCCATATAATGGTAAAAGAGACATTTGTGGTTGCTGAGGCCATGCTTTATACAATGTTTTAAAAAGAAGAAAGAAACAAATAAAAAGGAACAGGTGAAATATAACAATGACTTGGCAGGAAATTAGGTGGATGCAAAAGGATCTTCTATTGACATTAAAAAGTAAGGAAACAGCACGGCAATTTTAATGCAAGTTCATAACGAATTTTAGATCCAGACTTTTATATTTAAGGGGAGAGGAAGATGTGATAAAAATAAATAAATAAATAAAAACTCTGAAGCACAAATCTTAACAGTAGAGTTTTTGAATCTTTTGATGAAAAACAAAAAACATCAACGTGAGGTTCCACAGCTCATCTTACCCCCCTTTATTGAAGCATAAGGCACATATCTCAATTTTGCATGTCTCAAAGACAAAGGCGTACCCACATTTTGTGGCAACATCTAAAGGATCTAAGCATTTTTAGAAAGCCTTAAGATGAATAAAGAAAAAGAGAAAAGAATGGTTATCAAGACACCCACATGAACAATCTTGAAAAATAGAAGATACTTACAGCAATTAGATCCCCAAACTGACTAGTGAATTTTGTGCCTATACAGCTCTTAACCAGCCCCAACATTGTTCCACCTGCCACATAATTCCATACATTATGTGCACAATACAAAAGCAAGTCTAAGCTCTACATAAGGAATCTACAAGCTTTTTTCATCATAAATAAATGTTACAACTTCCATGTGCAATAATTGAGATAGCTAGCATCAATGGATACGATGCATATTCCCACAAATAAGATGTGAACTACTTCCCTAGAAAAAAAAAAGCAAAAGATGCGTACTTGTCTAGCTATTGCTCATTAGAGACAGTTATAAATAAGAAGCAACTACTTGTCCAACAACTCAGGTGTTGCTCAAGTTAATCACTTAAGCGCATGAGTACCTAAAGTTGGCTTCTAATATTGCTCGGTATCCTAATCTTACTTCTTCTTCTTCTTCTTCTTCTTTTTTGCACTAGCCACACATGCATATGAGGTTGAAACTGTGATCCAGCCCCTCATCCCTTATTTATGAGATGGGAAGATGCTATTGGTCAAGAACCATCCTTCAATCTAATTGATATAGGTGAAGGATACAACCTAGAAAACTGAATCATCACTGTATCTCTACAAGCTTGCCCAATGTCAAATTTTTCAAAGTTGATTGTTGAAAATGAGCCCAAATCAGAAGTTGAACTATCAATCTACGATAACAATTGAAAAAAAAGAAAAAAAAAAAAAAGAAAAAAGAATGGACTACATTTTTAAAAAATAAGAAAGAAAATAAATCATATGCCAGAAAATCCTGTGACTAATCTAACATGCAGTTGCGCGAAAAAAATACACACTTGTCATTCATAAGTAACATATGTTCCTCCAATAAAGAGGAAAAGGAAAGCATAATCGGTAGAAGATTGCGGCAATCAAGCAATTCACTCCTGGTTTAGGAATGGACAAAGTATGCTCTCAACTGAACATCCTGGTCTGAGAACCAACAGATTCTTGAGAAATCAATACTAAAACACAAACAAAATAAAAGAAAAACTTACGGTCCTTCACATCAATGGGCATTGCAATTTGGTCAAGCACAGCAATAGCATCCTCCAGAGCTTTGTTATAGGCTGTAGATCAAATAAAGCTTGGACATATCATTACTAAAAAGTGATTAGCCACAAGCAAAAAAGAACTATCATAAGTACTAGCAACATTACCTCGGCAGATAATGGTAGGATGGTAATTTTTGTCAATAAATGCTTCTGCAACGTGGAGCATTTCACCAGCTTCAACAAATTTTTTAGCCCAAATGTGAGAAACAAGGAATATATTAACATAAATTGTACCATAGAAATAGATTCCTTCTTCACAAGCACTTGCATTCCTCACTCAAGTATAGACGCAGCTAATTAACCCACAGGCTAAATGTCATGAGACTGTGAAGTCAAATTGGAGCAATCAGAAACAGACTTCTCTAAACTTATCACTCACTCAAAAGACAAAAACAATCTGTCACACTCCACAAAGGAAATATTTGTTGCAAAGATGAGTATGACAGTCCAGATGTTGTATGGTCAAAACATACCAAGAACGATGACTGATGTTGTTCCATCTCCCACTTCTTCATCTTGCGTGCGGCTTAGTTCGATCATTGACTGCTACCAACACAAAATGGAACATACATCAGAAGAATAGACACGATGGAACACCAGAATTCCAAGAGAGTACCAAAAAAAAAAGAAAAAAAAAAAAAGAAAAAAAAAAGCAAGAAGCAATAAAAAAGGAATTTATGCCGAACAATATCGTAAATCAGTTGAGAAAGAGAGAGAGAGAGAGCGTGCTTTTGCAGCTGGGTGTGCAATATCTAACTCACGCAAAATAGCATTTCCATCATTAGTCACCACAATTCCTGATAGCAACAAAGTTGGAAAAAGAAAAGGAAATAAGAAGCCAAGACAGAAAATGCTGTCGAAAATCTTTGATTTGCAATGACATTACCATTCGTAAAGAAATCCCATTTTTTCTTTCGTTAAAAAAAGGCATATATATTATGTATAATGATGAATGTATCGAAAGAAAAAAAAAAAAAAAAACTCTTTTACCTCCAGCAGCATCGAGTAGCATCTTCAACATGGATCTTGGACCCAATGTTGTGCGAATAATGTCAGCAACAGCCTGTCCAAGTATAAATTAAACAAAACGAAAATAGAAAAAAATCAAGAAATGCTTGGGCGTCGCATATGATAAGCATCACAAATTCACAATACAATGCGAGCTACGGAAAGAAAGAAAGAAATGAATATCGCACCTTGGAAGCCTGGATATTAGCATGTTGCACCTTGCTTCCGGACTCGCGTTTCAAAGAGTCCTCTGCACAGTGAATCCATTAATTTAAAGTAAGGACAGATAAACCAAAGAAAGAAACGCAGATCACACTTACTGAGAACAAGCACCGGTGCGTGCATGATTTTCTTCTCCTTCTTCTTCTTCTTCTTCTTCTTCTTACTTCCCTCTACGATTCAGTCTACCACTTAAACCCTAACACTAGAGAGAAATAAGAAAACCTCACACCTTGCCTCTCACTTAAATGTTTAAACGCAACACACGCTTCCTTCCACGAGCTTTATAAACGTACTACTAGAAAACCCTCGAATCCGCTTTCCGCTCTTTTTTTTTTTTTTTAATGCTTTAATTTTTTTTCTTCAAACTGGCGTAGCATGTCAATTAGCTAGGTAAACCTCAGAAACATCAAACATTTATCAATAAAAAAAGAAAAAAAGAAACATCAAACATTTATCAATAAAAAAAGAAAAAAAGAAACATCAAACATTATGCTACCACAAAATCAAATTCCAGCAAAGAAATTTATAACCGCTGCCCAATTTCAAAAACTTTATTCCCTAATACCCAAGACTTTTTTTTTTTTTTTTTTTGGTTTTGTTTTAACTTCTGCAACAAAAATCTACAGAGCTAATTACCAACCAAAGTTGAAACTTTTAACATTTTCGTGTTATAATATATTTTGATATTCATTTGATTGATTTATGTTTTCTTGTATAAGTCAATTTAGATTTATTTGTATAGGCCAACTTATTCAACTATAAATAGGAACTTATATACAATAAATAATTAAGTTAGTTAGAGCACAATATAACTCTATGGGTCATTCAGAACTGCCCATAGAGGTTATTAGTAGGGGTGTCAACCCGGTCCGGTTTCTCGATTTTTGGCCAAAACCGAGAATCGGAACCGGGGTACCCCAATTCTCAGTTTTGAGAAACCGGAACCGGAACCGGGGTCCCAGTTACCGGCCGGTTCTGGTAACCGATTTTTTAAGAAAATTGTTTTTTGGGCTTATTTTAGGTATTGGGCCTAAAATAAGCCTTTTTTTTTTTTTTCATAAGTTAACTCATTTTTTTTAAAAATCTATTAGTGTTTTTGTCTAAATTAAAGGAGCTTTGTTGTGATTGTTCCAAATAATTATTACAACAATAAATATAAACTACCAACAATAAATATTTTATATATATTCAAATAGTATATTTTATTGTGAGCCTAAGAAATTGTAAGAACCAAACTTTATGCAAAGAAATGCATCAAATAAGTGACCAAATTGACCAAATATCTAGATGCTTAAGACCCCAACATCAGAAAATGAACAATTACTACAATCAACCCAATAAACCCAACATCAGAATTCCATCAAATCTTGTTTAGATGTTAATATTATACACTAAAGTAATAATATATATAAATATTACAACATATAAATTACAATAAATATAAATTACCAACAATAAATATATATGTATATAAATATTCAAACAATATATTTCTTTGTTTTCCATTTTTCATATCCTCCAAATTGACTGTCTGAAAATTTCAACTTAGCATAATAATAATAATAATAATAATTATTATTATTAAATAAAATGGAAACCCGGTTCCTAGTTTCCCAGTAAAAATCGAGTATAAGTACCCTATTTTTGGATTTTTCAAACTGGAATCGAAACTGGGTCCCCAATTTCCGATTTCCTGGTTTCCCGGTTTTGGTTCCGATTTCCCAGTAATTATTGACACCCTTAGTTATTAGTGATCGGCGCGTATAAGCCACTTGCCTACGTGTGAAGATTACGCTTAGGTAGTGAATGTCAAGATGTAGCAACTTGATCCAGGAGACCAACAAAGGTAATGGAAGGTTGCAGAGCGACGGAGATTAGACGTCACACGTTGGTGAGGGGGGCATACACACCTGCGAGTAAGATCTACTCGCAGGCGTGGTGGCTAATCAAGGACAAAGCTGGTGACAGATGCTAGTAGAAATGCCCAAGAATAAGGTGGAGTGGCTCGTGTACGGTAGTGACTTCTTGAAATGGATAAATCTGATTTAGAAAAAATCAAATTCAAGATTTCATGAAGGGTGTGGAACCAAGGTTGAGAGCAGCTGATAAAGGCAAAGATTGAACGTTTTGCGATGGAGGAGGGAGCAATACAGTTATTTGACAAAAGTAAAACATAAAAGGTATTGGATAAGACCTCCGAAGAGGCACTTTAGGCCTCCGATGAGGCAAGAAGAGGAGGGAGAGGGGAAGGAGTCGAAACTCCCTCCTCCCATGGCAGTCGGTTGGCTGGAGGTTTCTTCAAGAGAGCTTTCTAGAGAGAGCAGCGTGCACTATTTTAATTTCTATTACATCAAAGCAATCTTTAGTTTGGAAGGACAATGACAATTATGTAGTAGTTTGAAATGTGGTATGTGTACTTTTTTCAAAATATATGAAGTCTAAAACTAAAAATTGGACAAGTGATGCCTGAAAACTAAGAAACATGTAGAAACAACTTTTTTTCTTTAGTTGAAACAAAAAAAAAAAAAAACACTTCGCTCTTCTTGTAAATTACATTCTGATTAGAGGAAAGAGATGAATGGAAAATTGGTGCGTGCACACATATATGGACATACACATTCATGCGTGTGCGCCCACAAAAAGGAGAGAGAGAGAGGAATGATATTACAGCATGAAGGGCAAAAAATAAAGCATCGTTGCATACAATTACAAGTTTCAACTCAAGCTCATTCCTCCCTGTAACAAATATTGAAAATACCACACAAAGCCACCCTGGAAACGTACTCAGCAACTCCAATCCACAACTTTGTAAATGGGCGGCCACAAAAGCAAGTCCTCTTTCGAAGTTGGATTTTTCCATGGAACATAATGGCCCTTACTTGTTAAAGAATAAACCCCTCTTCTTTCCTTTCCTCCTCTCAACAGACTGCAAAACACAATACATTACGAGAAGGATATGTAAATATTTATAAGTGGAACCAAGTCTTGAAAGAAAAGATCTTAGCCTAACCCAATATATGACCAGGGGCCAGCTTTTGGCAATACCAAATAACCAAAATGCAAGCCTTGATCAAATTTAGCCCTCAAGATAAGATACTTAAATAAACTAGCATAATCTCCTATCCAACAAACTACCAAGGTAAGAAGAATAAATATTAAATATATAATGAACTTAATGATTCTAAAAAGTTGTGAAATATAATCAAATCCTCAAACATACATTTAAGCAATCATCAGATTACGACATTAATGTTAAATAAATCTTTCAAACATATATTTGGGTACAATGTCTGATTGTCCAAAATATTCGAATAGGGTAGGCTGAACTGACTTGGATTTAAATATGGACACAAAAATTTGTCCTTACAGAATTATAAAAATGTCCTGAACTGCTCTTTTCCAAGTTGTACATTGTCTGTTTAGAGTCTAACAGAAAATTAGAAGCCCTAGGTACATAAGAGGGTAAACAAATTTAATGCTAATGTATATGGTTTAGCTATTATCCATCCTAGTCCTGATTGCAGTCAACATTGAAAGACAGGTGACGTAATACTTTTACATTGGTTATTCATCTATATTAAAGAAGAAATGGGAGTACTACCAAAGCAAATATCCACTCATACAAAGATCTCAAAAATAAAGATTTGTGACATAAATCTGAGCTGGTATGTTACCCATGTTCCTAGGGAATTAAAGTTAGTGAAAAACATGATTGCCTCCCAAGAGGAATACAATCTGTTTAAGAATGAGAATATTTGCTTTCCCCCACCTTTTCTCTCTTCTTTATCTTTATTTTTGAGAAGGATTGTCTTCTCCATTCTCTCTTTATCTCTTACCTTCTTTTCTCTTTCTCTATATTTTCTTTTCTCCTCCCATCTCAATTTGAGACTAGGAATACACATTGTGGCATACCTCACTTGCTTCTTTCTGTCCTCCATCCCTCCCTCTCCATTCCCACTCCTCTCTAACGTGTGTGGGTGCACATGTGTTGGGTGGTGCCCTCAACTGCTCCAGAGGGAAGGATTATGGCAACCCAGAATCATGATATCCGGTAGCAGCATCTCCTTGTGTTTAGGAACAATTCCCTTGGATTTTGCACATAGAAGAACAAGACGGTCCGAGGGCTATGGGAAAGAGTATAGGTAACCCTAAATAGACAACTAAATAAGGGTGTCTCTACAAGTCTATATACTCTTTGATTTCATACCTTGTACGGTCAATATCATAATCAATGACGTCTGCAAGTTCCACACCTGAGCAATACCCGATTTCTTAGATGCATATATATATGCATCTATGTTTTAAAAAGTACAGACACACACACAAAATGTATATACAAAGATGTACAATATATATGCATCTACATTTTAAAAATGAAATATAGCAGTAGATGCAAAGAAAGAAAAGACAAAAATTGACTGTTCTACATGGACAAAAGCAGAGTTCCATGTTATTATGCCAAGGGGAACAGCTAGAAAATGAAAAATTATACCCTTCGGATGAATAATCTCAAGGTGAGCACAATCGTATCTCTAGAACTGCATAAGGAAAAAATAAAAACAAAAGAAAGAAGTCAATCAAATTGGAGAGAGAGAGAGAGAGATCATAAACAACAAACAACAATTGCAAATGATTATAAACAGGAACTTTTGAAACCAAGTACTAAAACAACAAAGATGCATTAGATTGAGAAGCAAAGCTAATATTCAGTTCATGACATCAATAATCACTCAACAAACAACAATTACAAATGATTATAAACAGGAACTTTTGAAACCGAGTGCTAAAACAACAAAGATGAATTAGATTGAGAAGCAAAGCTAATATTCAGTTCATGACATCAATAATCACTCAAGAACTTAATTAGGAGCTATTCTCAGGAGGCAAGATAAATACGATAAATTGAAAAATTTGCCCATTTTCTTTTTCTTTTCGTTCATTTATTTTTTCCATTCTTATCTTTCATTAGTGTGATGAGAAGATGTCATGATTTTGGGGGTGGGGGGAGGGGTGTGTGCCAGGTGGTTTGATGAGTAATAACGCTAACATATAGCCAACTCCACCACAAATATTGATCTTGGCCGAGTTCTTGGTGCAACAACTTTTACAACCCAAGGCAAAGCCCATTGGTTTATTTAGTCTTCTTCGATGTTAGAAGATATGCTGAACATGGGCGATGGTAAAGGTCCATGGTTCTAACAATGGGTCTTCTTAAATACGAGTTATTATGCTTTTTTTGAGGATTGTGCGATGCAACTAGGTGGAAGCCTAGAACATCTCCTACTCCCCTTCTCTTCTTTTTCAACTTCTTGCTACTTAATATCCATATAAGTAGAACTCTTAAGGCCTTAAAAATTCTTACCTTGAAACCCTAAATCAACGCTCATCAAGCTTGTATAAGATTAAGGTGTCCTACCATAAAATTGACGAGGTTTTCACAGATCGGGGCTGTTACTAGGTCTTTATGACCGGGCAAAGTATTGTAAATTTAATCAAACTTCCATTTTTGACATTGTCAGTATCCATGCCACATTCACATGACATCACTGCAGAACCAACATTTACTCAATGTTTCACACTCATTTGGATTTGGCAGAAACAAAAGAAAGAATTACAGTCTAGTCCATATGTGGTACTTAGTTGGACATAGTTCACCTCTTATACCAAAAATAATAATAAGAATTTTTTGATAAGTAACCAAAAATAATAATAATACAAAAGGAGCATTATTTGCAAGCCTTTTTTTTTTCTTAGCTCTAATATATTCGTAAACTTTTTGTGCATGTTAGTCAACTTTTAAATGAGTAATTAATATAATATATACACAAATATATATTTAGAATTATTTAAGCAATCATCTGAGCCCCTGCTGTATTGTTGTATCTGTATCATGTCGTATATGTATCCCATGTCGGTATTGGTACTTCATAGGTTCTATCCATATTAATCAGTATATAAAAATTTCATACATTCATAGAAATCTCCAAATACAGTAGGCTCCCTTGTGCTTAATGTGGTGCCTTTGGCGAGAATGGAATACTCGGAGTTTTGAAGATGTAGAGATTTCGTTAATAGAGTTGTGGAAGATTATGTTCAACACGTTCTACACTTGGATATTTGCTCATCATAGCTTGCTTATCTCTAGTTTTGTAGATTTTTTGAACTTCTATTATTCTTTTGCTTCAGATTAGGGGTTTTCTTGTATATTCCTTATGCGCTAAGGTTGCGCCTCTTTGTGCTTATTTAATGATATTGAAATTACTCTAAAAAAAAAAGTTGTATGAGAAACACTATTTACATACCAGCTAATGTCAATCGAGTTGTTATCTGCTCGTAACAGATGCTCATCACCTCCAGAACCAGTTATCAAAAATGCTGTAGGATTTCCATAGAGAATTGCAACCTAAACAAAGGAAAAAGAATGAAAATGGAAATCAAGGACTACCTACATCTTGATCATGAACATATATATGCTTTTCTACAGCTAAATACAACTCCACATCCTAATGGATTTATCCCATTACATCATCCTATGGCCCTTGATATATTGCAAGATGTATTGCTAATTTTAATAAAACTTAGTTTAGCATATAGCCATTATATTGTTAATCAATGCAATTACACGCTAAATTATTCTTAGAAAAATATGGGAGTACAACTAATTGTCTCTAAGGTTTCAAAATCAGGCTGTGAACAAATAATTCTTCTTTCTTGATTTTTTTGTACACTCATTTGCACCAATTAACATCAAATAGCTAATTGGCATTTAATTCGCTTATTTCCTATACAATCTGAGGAAATTTGGCCATCAATTTAAACCAGGTTCTGATAGCCTAAGCTCATGGTACTGAGCGGACTTGATTACACTTCACATAAGGCTCAGATAGAACAGGACACATCTTCTTCACCCTAAATGCAAAGGAACTACAAACCATGAATATATTCAAAAACTAATGGGGAAGAGATAAGTTCCTAGATCTTCAGTTCAATCTTAGTTCTCCCAAAATCTTAGAATAACCGGTATCATAAGCCATAAACTTTTCAATATGCAAATCATCTAAACCAAAAATTCTAATACAATTTAAGACGGCCAAGCTCTTCTTAATACCAAATATTTAAAAGATTAAGCAAGGAAGAAATCATACACTTGTGGTTGGTGAAAACTTTTCAGTGACTACAACACCACTTGGTCCAGCACACTTGATACTGTAACCTTCCCTCTTAATTGCCAGTGAAGCTGGTTCCCATATATCAAGATATCCAGTCTGTAAAAAATTGTATAAAAAAATTTGCTAAGCCTCTACACGCAATGAAAGTTAAAAGGAAAAGGGGGCGGGGTTCGAAGCCATACCGACAAGGATACTTTATATGAAGCATGACCACCATAAAGAGTCTTCTCTATGTGGTTTTGCATTTCAGAATCTGTAAAAAAAGTTGAATATAATTGCAATTCTTTCAGGTTTTGCCACATATAATACCTGAAGAACTTAGCAATATAATACCCCGAAGTTCACAGGAACAATTATATGTCATGAAAAATGTGCAAGCACCAAAATAGAGTTTGCTTTAGTCAATAGAAAAGATATGGTATAAAAACAGATACAATAGCTATCATATCAAATGTAAAAGAAAAGGGAATTTAAATCAAACAGAAGTATAATGTAGGCTTCCCACAATAAAAGACATCCATACTTTAACAGCATCAGTGCAATTGAAAAAAAAAACAGAAAAAGAAGTTCATCATTTTGTATGCTAGTTCTGTACAGAAATGTCTTGCAAAGTCAAATTTGTCCAACCATGTTACGTATTCCTATTTTGCCAGTTGCCTGAGAGAGGTGGGGGGTGGAGGGGGGAGGAACAAAACAGGTCCCAACTTAGGAAACATAACTTACACACTACTTTATCTTTTCATCGTGTACACCTTGGTCACCTATTTGAGAAGCAGAAAAGAATGAAGAGATACCAGATACATATTATAATAGGAAATCTCATTTGAAGCTCTAGACTGAGGTGCTATTGAGATATTGAATCCTAATGGTATCCCATACACATTCCAAAGTTTGACTGTTAATTGGAATGAGGTTTTAATGTAACCTGAAAAACCTAAACAGAATCCAGCCAGAAAATGTGAACAAAAGTATGAGGAATTGAAACATTTTTTTTGATAAGTAATAACCAGTCTTATTAAAAGCGCAAGGGGCCTCAAAGTACATTGGGAGTTACAAAAGGATCACCTAACTAGAAAGGGAAAAATGAACAAGAAAATCATCATAGCTAATCGACACCGGAAATACATGCGCAACAGTCCAAAGTATGAAAACAAGAGGATAAAATGTCTTCCAAGGATCCCTCCAAGTCCTCAAAGCGCCTATTATTTCTCTCCCTCCATAGACACCAAAAAAAAAGCAAGTAGGTGCCATCTTCTAGACCGCAGCACTCCCCCTCCTCCCCGTAGACCACCAATAGGCAAGCAAATCAGAAACCCGTCTCGGCATCACCCAAGACAACCCAAACCGACCAAAAAAGGCACTCCACAAAGCATAAGCTACCTCACAATGAAGAAGAAGATGATCTACCGTCTCCTCACTTCTCTTGCACATACAACATATGTTTGCCACAATCACATGCCGCTTTCTAAGGTTTTCTAGGGTTAGAATTTTGCCCAAAGCCGCCAACCACACAAAAAAGATCGCCCTTGGAGTAGCTTGTGTTCGCCACACACTCTTCCAAGAGAATCTCCTCCCTTCAGTATAGGTCAAGGAAGCGAAGAGAAGCTTGACATTGAAACGGCCTCTTTTAGAGGAGATCCACCACAATCTATCTGCACACCCTTGTCTCACTCGGGCAGAGTGCAACACTTGGAAAAAAGAAGCAAATACCTCCACCTCCCAATCATGAGCTTCTTTAAAAAAATTAACATTCCACAGATTGGATCCACCCAACACCTCCAAATTAGCCGCAACTGAGGCTTCCTTCGCACAAGCAATACTGAATAAATCAGGGAAAGCTATCTTGAGAGCTGTATCTCCACACCACCTATCATGCCAAAATCTAACCCTAGTCCCATCCCCCACCTCAAATCGTGTAAAACCTTTGAAATACTACTAACGAAATTATCTCATTGTTAGAATCTTGCCAATGTATTTTGTAGTTATTTTTGTCTTTTGCTTTTCATTTCACAATAAAAAAAATTACATGTCCAGCATGTTCTAGAGTAGCAATTCTCCAAAACTTCTCCACTTTGATTCATAAACAAGTTCTCAAGACAAGTCTGGCTGTGGTGCAGTGAGCTATCAGTAGAGACAAATTTCATTAAAAATGCCAAACAAGCGGGAGGGGAATACAAAGCCCAAGTCAAATGCATAAGGAAAACAGTTGGCTCAAGGTATGTTCTCTGACCTCTAAGGGGGGTTTTGGAGTTCAAAATTTGTACATGTTCAATTGAACCCTTCTAGGGAAGTGTTTATGGCGTTATGCCTATGAGAGAGAGACTCTCTAGAAAAAGGTAGTGGCTGTTAAATATGGCAGTCAGTGGGGTGGGTTGTGCTCCAATGAAATCCTTGGGTCTTATGAGGTGGGTCTCTAGAAATACATTAGGAGGGGGTGAGAAGAGTTTTCCAAAAGGTTCAAGATTCAAGGTGGGTGAAGGCTCCAAAATTAGTTTTTAGCACGACCTGTGGTGTGGGGAACATCCCCTTAAGACAACGTTTCCAAGGTTGTATAGCATTGCTTGCCTTAGGATGCTTCTGTGGCTGATCATCTTTAGTTCTCTAATGGCTTTCCTTAGTGGATTGTTAATTTTGTTAGAAAGGAGTATGATTGGGAGTTGGAATTCTTTTCCTCTTTCTTCAATTAGTTATATTCCATTATTTTTTTTTGATAAGTAATGATGATATAAAAAAGAGCGCAGAGGAGCGCAACCCACATACACGGGAAGTATAAACAAAGAGCGCCTATGAAGGAGAGAAATGAAAAAGAAAATCAGAGAAACTAATCATTAAAGGAGCTAGCCAAGCGGCCGTCCCAGAGTAAAGAGTAAAGAAGAAAAAATGAGTCAATTCCTCTATGGTCCTAGTGAAATTTTCAAAACATCTAACATTTCTTTCATTCCAAATACACCACATAAGACATAGAAGGATCATTTTCCACACAATTGGGCTTTGAGATCGTCCTCCCGACCACCAGCTAGCAAACAAGTCCCTCATCCGGCAAGGCATGACCCGATGCAACCCAAACCGCTGAAAAATCATATGCCAAAGAGCACTTGCGAGCTCACAGTGGAGAAGAAGATGATCGACTGACTCTCCGTTCTTCTTGCACATACAACACCACTCCACTACCACTATGTTCCTCTTGCGCAGCGTATCATGAGTCAAAATTTTGCCTAGGGCCGCAGTCCACCCGAAAAAAGCCACCCGCTGAGGCGCCTTAGTACGCCAGATGCTCTTCCAAGGAAACTCCTCTTGATTAGAAATGGACAAGGCCTTATAGAACGTCTTAACCTCGAACTTGCCCTTCTTGGACGAAGACCAGCATACGATCTACACTGCGTAAGGAAACCTTGCAAGAATACAACCGATCAAAGAAAGGAGAAACTAAATCCATCTCCCAATCTTGGACTGATCGCACGAAAATGATATTCCACTCAACAACCCCATTCCTCCCAATAAAATTATCCTTCACCCAAGCATCTTTGTGTCTGGCGATACTGAATAAGGACGGAAAAGCTTGCTTCAAAGAATTGTCCCCACACCAAATATCATGCCAGAAACGAACTTTCGAACCCTCCCCCACCTCAAACCGAATACCTTTGGCAAAGAAATTCTACCCTTTACGAAAATGCTTCCATAGACCCACACCATGAGAGCCCGAAACATCCTTCGTGCACCACCCACCTTCTTGGTCTTCATACTTAGCTTTGATCACCTTACACCAAAGAGCCCCGTTCTCATTTGCGTATCTCCAAAGCCATTTCCCCAAAAGAGCTTGGTTAAACTGGTGCAACTTCCGAATGCCAAGACAACCATAGCGTAGAGGGCTGCAGACTTGTTTCCAACTTACAAGATGCATCTTGGGCTCATCCCCCATTCCTCCCCACAAGAAATCTCTTTGGATTTTCTCAATCCTTTTAGCTACACTTACAGGAGTCGGAAACAGAGACAAAAAGTAAGTCGGAAGATTAGCCAAAGTGCTCTTAATGAGGGTTAAGCGACTTCCTTTAGAAAGATACATTCTCTTCCAACCTGCCATCTGACGCTCCATCTTTTCGATCACTTCATTCCACATAGCCGTATCCTTGTACGACGCCCCAAGAGGGAGGCCCAAATACTTCATAGGCAAATCGGCAACACTACACCCAAGGATGTTAGCTAAAACCCCAATGTTCTCCACCTCACCAATGGCCACAATCTTTGACTTTCCCAGATTCACTCTCAAACCAGAAACAGCTTCAAAGCATAAGAGAATGAGACGAACATACCGGATTTGCTCGATAGAATCTTCACAAAAAATCAAAGTATCATCCGCAAATAAGGAGTGGGAGACCATCAGCTCCAACAAGACCCTATTTCCCATCGAGAAACCCGTCAGAAGGCCTTGGTCAACCGTCGCATCCACCATCTTACTCAAAGCCTCCATAACAAGCACAAACAATAACGGTGAGAGAGGATCCCCTTGCTGGATTCCCCTTGAACTGTTAAAGAACCCTTTCGGAGAACCATTCACAAGAATGGAGAATCTTACCGTCTTAATACACCACTCTATCCAAGCCCTCCACCTCTCGCCAAAACCACATCTATGCAGCAAATACAAAACAAAGTCCCAATTTACATGGTCATAGGCCTTTTCCAAGTCCAATTTGCAAAGAACACCTGGCACCCCTGATTTCATGCGACTATCCACACATTCATTAGCAATGAGAACGGAATCTAGGATTTGCCGACCCCCAATAAAAGCATTTTGAGAATAGGAAATGACCTTACCCAAAACAGTTCTCATACTATTGGCAAGAACCTTAGACACAATTTTATACACCCCTCCCACTAGGCTAATGGGCCGAAAGTCCTTCATCTCCGCCGCACCCGCCTTCTTCGGAATCAAGGAAATAAAAGTTGCATTCAAGCTCTTCACCAATTGACGTCTACGATGGAACTCTGCAAAAACCGCCATAATGTCTTGTTTAATAACACCCCAGCAAGCTTGAAAAAATGCCATGGAAAAGCCATCAGGACCCAGAGCCTTATCACCATCCATACCTTTTACCACCTTCCAAACCTCCTTTTCCTCAAATCTCTTTCTAACCACCTATTATCCTCCTCATCGATGGACAAAAACGGTTGGTTATCCATTCTAGGGCGCCAAGTGCTTTGTTCCGAATAAAGGCTTTGGTAATACTGCACTATGTGATCTTTTACCTCAACTGGATCACCTGATAAAACGCCATTAATACAAAGCACTTCCACACGATTGTACCTTCAATGAGAGTTAGCCATCTTGTGGAAAAAGCGAGTATTCCGATCCCCCTCCTTGAGCCACAAAGCTCTCGATTTTTGGCGCCAATGAATTTCTTCACATAACAATGTATTCTCCAAATCTTTCAACTTGTCCGCCTTCCGAATTTTCTCCTCCTGATCTAATCCTCTCGATTCTGCTAGCTCATCCAACTCCTGGATACCTCCCAACAACTCCTCTTTTTCCTCCCAATATCCCCAAAGACCTCCTCATTCCACTTTTTCAAATCCACTTTAAGGGCTTTTAGTTTATTAGCAAGCACAAAACTAGGCAAACCCTCAAACGAATACGACCCCCACCAAGAAGCAACCTTATCAACAAAACCCTCTGCCTTAAGCCACATAGTTATATTCCATTATGCTGACAAGCTTTGTTGGAACCCGTCCAACAAAGGGTTGTTTGATGTAAAATCGATCTACAATATCTTAATTCCCTTTTATAGTCCCTTGGAGATGTATTTGGCAGAGAAGGGCCCCTTTGAAAGTGGCTTTTTTTACCCGGTTTGCCGCTTCAAGTAAGATCCTTACAATGGTTGGGGAAACCGTTAACCACTCTTGCTCCATTGCAAGATAGCTAGTGCCTTGTGGTACTATATTTTCGATCTTTTCGGCTTAGCGTGGATCATGCCTTGTCGGGTGAGAGATCTCCTCGCTTGTTGGAGAAGGAAGATTAGTAATTCTCAAAAAAGTGAAGCTTTTTTTTTGGATAAAAAAGTGAAGCTTTGCGGAAGATAATAACGCTCTATTTGATGTGGTGCATCTGGAGAGAAAGAAATGACCGGAGATTTGAAGACAGTGAGAGGATGATGGTGAAGCTAAAGACCTTATTTTTCCATACCCCTTTTCAATGAATAGCTGCTTACAACTATTTGCACATTTATAGTTTTCATGACCTTTTTTTCTCTCTTCTTTTTCAGATTAGGTGTTTCTCTTATATACAGTGTACTTAGGTGCACCATTTCATTTATAATGAAATCCATATATATATATATATATATATATATATATATATATAAAAGCTAGAGAGAGTTTGATGAAAAAAATAAATAAACAACACAGCGCACGATACTCCAAACAACTCCTTCCCCCTTACTAAATTTAGGAAACTAGGCAAAGTAGCACTAGAACTGAGATCACCCCAACAAAAAGAATCAGGGACGCCTTCCCCCTTACTAAATTTAGGAAACTAGGCAAAATAGCACTAGAACTGAGATCACCCCAACAAAAAGAATCAGGGTAGACTAGTGCAAAAGGGAAACGAAGTTCAAAACTTAAATAAAAGATATGCAAGACCAAATATAATAAATTCAAACTTGATTAATCAGAACATAATTATTTACCACAAGTGATCTTTCTATGCTCATTGGCAAAAACCTTTACAAGCTCTCCCTGCATTCACAAAGAAAAAATGTTATTAACTAATCAAGCAGAACTTTGCAACAATTCAAAATGCCCAGATTTAAAAAGCTTACTGCCCAATAAAAAATTTTAAGAGACCCTTTATAAGCACAGATGATTTAAAAAGAAGTTAGGACATTATATATTTTAATAACTTGTTTCTCATATCTTGAAGCCTCAACTCGTACTTGGAATTTGCAACACGAAAAGGAGAAGGAAAGGTTAAATAACCATATGTAAACTCCTAGTATTTTACAATAGATAGGACCGGCTATACAGTATCTGAGAGACAATACCTTGCGCTTCCTGTTATCCAGAGGCTGCACTTCAATAGCAAGGTATGTATCAACATCATCGGCTGTGACAAGATAGTTTGGTTGCTTTGCTCCTGTCATCAGAAACTCCATAAGACCCACATTTCTAGATATAGATAGAAATGAAACACAAAAGAAGCACTAAAGGATAAACAAATACCATCGATGTAATTAACAGATCCATCTTCCAAGTGCCGTACCCACTAGCAGTGGAAGAAACATCACAAGATTATATATTAGTATTGGTATCAAAAATAAACATTCCACAGCATTATGTGTTTCATGGTGCATCCAAGAAATTCCTGTCACCAAAAGCACCAAGCATTGAGATAGATTCAAGAATGGATCCTGAAAAATGCACCTCAAAGTTACAACTTGTTGTTCCATTAATAGAATATCCGCATGCCTGGAGTTCCCGTCCTGGAACAGCATCACCTGATATTTGAAGGCCCTCTATTGCTGGTAATGGATCATCATCTGCAGCTGCATGTTGGAATCTAATCAATCTAAAATAGCCACCTGCAGTGCTAAGACGGAACAGCAAAACTGATAGATAATAGTTGTTACCCTCAGAAAATGAAGAAGAAGGCTCTTCAAGTACTGGTGCTAGATAAGGAGAATATGAGGAGCCGGGATCGTCAATTGCGGTTGTGTAAGTTGCGGTTGTGTAAGGTGAGGTTCCTGAAGTCCAATTTGCTGAAGGTTCTCTTTCATTCTGGTTTCCCTCTGAATCTGGGTCATCCATCTCAGTATTGCTGACAGGTTCACGAAATGTGACCTGCTTACTGGTGGTTTCTTCGCCATAATGTGTGGCATGTACATCACTTCTAGTGACAGCAAACTGCACAGGCATATCATGGGCTGCAGGATCCCTGGTAAACAACCGAGACACTTCAGCAGGACAACACGTCAATATGATAAAGAAAACTACATATGCAGCACTAGCCATGCAATCATTATCAAGCACTGACAATCAGTGCATAACTTATAAGAAATCCAAGAAATTTACACTTATGTTTCCATGGTGAACAAAATTTCAGTTGGATAGCTGAAGATATACAAAGGGAAGGAATTCACATAAGAGGAGTGGACAATGAGATAGGGAGAGCACAACCCATCATCTAAATCATCTTTAATTAAGTTAATTGTCCAGATAGAGATTTTATATAAAAAAAATAACAGCCAAGCTAAGAGTCCTATGTTATGAATTAATTCCCCTCTAATAAGCTAATAAAGCGTTTCACCTTCTACTTTATCTCACAATCATAGTAAATAAGTTTTAAAGAAGTAGCAAAAACCACAGGCTCAAGCGAACCACCACTGGCTAAAGGAACTGCAGAATATCAAAACAAGAAAAACTATCATCTTCTTATCTGAAAACCCTGGCAATTCCAAAAACTCCATATTTGAGCACCAAATGTCTCCGGCCAAATCAGCAGTAGAAAAGCAAATGATAAATTGGATACTTGATCTTTCAGCACAGGTGTCTGTAGAGTAAGATCTAAACCCTCTACTATGTCATGTACAAATGGTCAAAGACACAACCCAAACTAAGAATACACTTCTTAAACACCTTGCTAACCCAAGTCCTCCCAGGAAAGAATTCCAAATTGCAGCATACCTTCAATGATGCCTAGATAATGAGAAGAACCTGGGTAACAGATAGGCACTTATCTCCCTACTACCATCAGTCACCTTTCAAACCCCTCCCTACTTTCATCTGTAACCTATTGAACACACAGCAGAACTAAAGGAAATTAGACAACGCACCAGTAAAATGAAAACTAAAAATGAAATAAAACACATACACACAACTATGTCTAGGACAAAGTTGTCAAAGCCCTTTCCAAAAATTTGTTCCATGCTCCCCAGTCAAAAACCTATTGCAACCAAGGTAGGGCCACTTTGTGTACTCACCCTTGTCGGATAAACTTTGGACCCGAGTAAGGCGCCCTCTCCACACGGATCAGGTAATATTTCGGCTTCACCGGCGGGCTAACCCCAAAGAATTATTTGCACTCAAAGGGATTCGAACCTTAGACTTGATGGAATGCTACCAAGATTAAGGCCCTTACCACTTGAGCCAACCAACCTTATGCATTATTATTTTTGGGAAAAGTTCACATATTTTCCTCAATTGATAATGTCACCCCCAAACTTTCAACTGAAACAATGTCCCCCCCACAAAACCAAAAATTGTCAATGCCCTCCAATGACAAAAATACCTTCAATAAAATAAAAAAAATTTAAAGAAAACCTAAAACTAATTTTATTTATTTTTTATTTAAAAAAAAAACAGGTTGTGAAAATTTATTTATTTATTTTTCGTTTTTTCTTAAAGAAAAAAAATTAAAAAAAATTTGTTTTTTGCAACTCACTAACAACTTCTGCCTTCTTCTTTTTCTCCTCCACGCCTAAGGCCTTTCCTTCTCCAATGACATAAAAAACACGTAAATCTTCAAGAAGAATCCTCTTCCTCCTTTCTACATTGCCAAACACCTCCTCCTTCCATTTCTTCAAATCAATTTTCAAAGCCTTGCACTTGTGAGCTAAGAAAAAACTCGGCGTACCTTGAAAATGATAAGAGTCCCACCACTGTTTCACCAAGCCCATGAAACCTTCTGCCTTTAGCCACATGTTTTCAAATTTGAAAAGCCTACTCCCCCTTAGAACATCACCATGGTCAAGACGGATTGGAAAATGATTTGAACAAAGGTGAGGAAGCTTGTTCTGAGAGGAACCTGGAAACTAGGCTCCCTATGCCAGAGAGATAAGGAATCTATCAATCCTGGACAACATGGGAGGATCTTGAGAAATCGACCAAGTAAAGGAATCGCCAACAAGAGGTAGATCCAACAGACCCTGATAAAATATGAAGTTAGAGAACTCCATCATAGCAATACATAAATGAGCCTCACCCGACCTTTCACTGGAGAAACATGTAACATTAAAATCACCCCCAATATGCCAAGGCAGGTTCCACCAACAGCGCAAACCAACCAATTCATCCCATAGAAGCCTTCTATCCCTACTAGAATTAGGGCCATAAACACCCGCTAAGCCCAGATAGAACGGTCTACAATGTTCTTGAAGGAAACAGCCAGGGTGTAGTCCCCCACACACTCATCTACCTTCACCAACCTTTTGTCCTACCACAACAGTTGAAATTTCAAGCAATGCGTTTTCTCCAAATACAGCACATTAAGCACAAGGAAACCGTCCTTTGTTAGAAGCTGATATCTTATAAACATGCAACAACAATCATAAACCTTAGAATCCCAACCCTTTTCTTATTCATAAAATGCAAATCATTATATATTTTATGGGGATTACACTTTTGTTTTGTTATTTTTTATTTTTGTGTTTCCAATTAGATCATAATGGTATCAGTAAATTAGAAATGAAAAGTTGGATTGGGGATATCTTCATAGCTGAGAAAAAAGGTTTTAACAGAAGATGTATATTAGTGGAGTCAACCCCACCCCCCTGGGTAAGTGGGGTCGGCTGGTTGCCAAAATGAATAATATTGTCAATGAATCAATAAAATTATGTAGGCGTGTAGATACCAGTACAGAAGGTCCATAAAGCTCGCATGAACAAGCATTTCTGACAACAATTCATGCATACATGACCATTCAACATAAGAATTCAATGATAACAGAACCCACCAACAAATGCAGATGGTTGTAATTTGTACATTCAGTTCACAGTAGCAGTCTCCATTTTGACCAGGCTCACCTGCTTGCAAGAGGTGGATACCTCCCCAAGTCATCGGGTTCCAGATTCCTCGCTGCAACACCACCCAAACCAATCTGATGGCGACTCGATAGCTCCCAATCTGTGGCTGTCTGAGCATCAGAAGATGAAACTGGTATCTTTCCATGGGAATATGGTGGCTGAGGGACCAGTTCGAGCCCATTTTTGTTCTGACAGAATTTAGGAATTAATAAAACATTTATGACATGCAAAGACGAATAGCAAGAAGGCATATGGGCATACTGAAGTTGTCAATGCTGCACCAATGGGGTGAGATGGTGACTGTGGAGCAAAATTTGAATGGTTCATGTCTGAGAGCCAAGGTGCTAATTGATATTGCGACTCCTTTAGCTTTGACTGTGACAAAAGAATGAACATTATCAAAAGAAACCACTTTTTGCAAAGGATTAAATAAGTGATGCTCTAGGAGACCATCAAAAGAAACAAATTTTTGCAAAGGAAAAAATAAGTAATACTCTAGGAGACTGCAGACTATCTTTTTTTGACAAGTAATAAAGTTTTATAGAAAAAAAAATTAATAAACAATGCAACCCTAGTACATACTAAATATTTTTTTTTTGATAAGTAAATACATACTAAATAATAAATATATAACATAATTGCTAAATAAAAACAGAACATCTTTAAAACTCTATTAATGGGTGACCTAAAAAATAGTATAAAAGTAAACATATCGAACAAGCGAACAAATCCAATCATAGAATGGCCTCAAAAAAGAAAAGTATATAAGTAAACATATCCAAAAATTCCATATAAGAAAAATAAGAGAAGCCATCAATGTTGTCACCCAATTAATGTGCGACCTAAAAACACCGTCTTCAACGTATCCACTGAAATTTCTGTGTCTTCAAATCCTCACGTTTTTTTTTTTTTCCTGGGCAAATACCACAATATCTTTCTTTACAAGAAGCAGATAAGGGTACAGCAGTTAATATCAGTTTATTCTGGTTTCTATTAAAGGAACCAGCAAGTGAACAATTCAATAACCGACCTGGGCATCACCCACTTAATCCAAACAAAGAGAACACCAATGACCACACTTCTTGAACAAGGGCACAACTAAGAAGAAGATGGTCTAAATCTCCTTACTTTACACACACAACACCAATTAACCATAATTTTCTTAGGTTCTCTAAGATTGTTCACTGATTGTATTACTATCTGAGCTGTTTTCCAAACCAAAAAAGGAAAAAAAAAAAGCCACCCTTGCCAGGACTTTAGCTTGCCAAATACTTCTGCAAGATAAACAAACATCTAAGCATCGCATTAAGGCCCAGTAGTGAGATCTAACTTCAAACTTACTATTCCTCGACAAAATCCATCCTATCTTGCTGACACTCAAATCATAACACTAACAAAAAATAACAAAACATTGAAAGTTAACACAAACTCAAGCTCCGAGTCCTGTACTACCTTCACAAAATCCAGGCCAGATGCAACAAGTTAATATAAAACTCAAATCTGCATATTAGCCAAGAAGAATCTCAAATCTTGAGAACATACCTCAGTAAGAAGGAGTTTCTCCTGCAAATGTTTGAACAGGACCTGCAACAAAGCAGAAGTCCCGGGGATTAAACATCATGAATGCAAGTTCTTGAATACAAGGCAAGCTTTAGAGACACTTTTCAAAATAAAGCCAGCTTCAATTGATAAAGCCTTCTTGACCATCTAATACATGTGTAACAACTAGACAGATTATCCTCTAAAAAATCATTGAATCTCTCAATGAGAAGTAAGGTTGACAATTCCCAGGAGAGGCAGGCGTGTAGATTGGGAGATTCTTTAGTAGACTGGGGCTTGTTGAGAAGATGAGCTTGTTGCGGGAGATTCTTTAGTAGATTGGGGCTCGACACTAATCTATGACATCTATCATAACGAAGGATCCAGTGGAGTAGTGTTCCGATTGATGCCATAAAAATTGTTCAAGAGAATGATGCCCACTATATATTTGATGAAAGTCCAAATAGTGAGGTACCTTAGTGGGCTCTTGAAAAAAATTAATTCTGTCGATTTTCTTGGGGTTGAAAATTTTCTGTCAACTTTTCCTAACCAAAATCTTGATGTTGGCTTCAGCATGTTAGAGGAAAAATTGATTATCTATGGTTGAGAAATAATTGATCCTTATTGGGAAGTTTTTATGGAGAGTGAATTGGTGAAATTAAATAAAGGGCATGTGAAGATTAATTTATCTCAAGGTGGTAGATGCGAAGAATTTCAGATCTACTATTCAAAATCATGTTATGGTTAACTGCAAGCTGTTTCTCTTCTGGTATCAATCATAGCCACATAGATTGTGCATTCGAGTTTGCTCCTCCATGTTTATTTTGAGCAAAAGGAGGTTAATGAGTGGCATGGTGGTTCATCTTTTGTTATTGAGAAGGAAAAGATGGAAGGGATTGATTGAACATTCGAAAGATTGATGCAAAGATGGTTTGAATTTGAGGGTGAATTTCTCTCCGACCCAAGGAGAATGATGCAGTTCATATTACATGTGGCTTCATGCAGGCTAGCAAATTGATAATCATGAAACCAGGCACACCGGTCGGAATAAAACTGCCATATATTGTGCTTCTGACATCAGATTAAGGCAAGCTTGGTGGTGTTGAAAAACTAATTCAAAGAGCTGCAATTTTGTATATCGTGAAAAAAATTCCAATTTCAATGTTTCCAAGGTCAAACCGGATTGTCAATAGAAGGCTGGAAATCTGATGCAAATTTGCATGACTCCCACTCGAGCGAGATTGCGGCAGGATTTTCGCTCGATGTTGGCTCGAGCAAGATTGCAACTAATTGCGGGACAAATTTCACTCAACACTCGCATGGCATTCGCTCAAACAAGTTTGCCATTATTTTACTTAAGGCTAGTTTTGTAATTTTTCTTTCAGTGCTACGTCCTTAACTTCTATTTAAGCACAAAAAGGATGGCTTGGCGGCCCAATTGACGTTATTCTTCATATAAATAAGAAACAATCTTGATAAATTTTTTCCCCTATTCCCTATAATTCTTAGAATTTTCTAGGATTTATAGAAGAGTTGTGAAGTTTAGTGTGTGCAGATTCAACTTTCCACTACGCCACAAGATGGTATCAGAGCCCAATTGTGTTACATCATTCGATAGCTAGTAAATGGTTCACATGAACATCCATAACCTTCCATTTGCTTATCTGTAGTAGAATGCCAAATACCGATCTTTTATTGCAGATTACAAGTTATCCAGAGATTACAGATGCTTGATACTTATATTTTATGGTCTACTTCAAGGAATTAAGAATAGGACAGCAGCAGTGTATACTTCAGAAATGGTAAAACAGAGTTATTCATGCCTGACCTTGACATTGCTAACAATGGACTGTGCATCAGGAACTGGTGGTTGCAGTGAGTACTCTGCTAGAAGAGGCAGCAAATATGTAACAAATGTTGATCTTTCTTGCTGTGCATCCTGACAGATATAGAAGAACCATAACACTAAGTTTAAATTATGAAAATCTGGAAGGAAATATGACTATCAACTTAACTATGTTTTAATAGAACCATAACACAAGGCATTAGTTAAAATAGGCACAATTAAGAAAAATAGCTTAAGGTTTGTTTTCAATATAGCCAATGATATGCAAATTTCAGAATCAATATACACCAGGTGTAACGACCTAGGGAAAAACACTAGCCACATCTGTGCTACTATCCCAAAATGATTAGTCAATTTGGAGCTTTCTTAGAATTCATTATAAAGCCCAGTTTCACCTAGTAACTAGACCATGCGAGACTTAGCACACATGACTATCTTTATAAACCACCCACTCTAGGTAGGCTTCTTCTCATCTTTCCAATATGGGACCAGAGTGTTACAAACTCTTACTCTTAAATTCTTAACGTCCTCGTCAGGGCCACGTCATGCAATGCTCTAGTACCACAGGAATTGGCGTTACTAGGTGGCTTTGATACTATTTGTAACGACCTAGGGAAAAGCGCTAGCCACATCTGTGCTATTACTCCAACAGGAATAGTCAATTTGGAGTTGTCCTATAATTCATTATAAAGCCCAGTTTCACCTAATAACTAGGCAATGTGGGACTTAGCACCTATGACTATCTTTATAAATTACCAACTCTATGTGGACTTCTTCTCATCTTCCCAATATGGGACTGAGGTGTTACACCAGGGATTTAGATGAAGAAAAAAGAAAAAACATAAAACTACCTGCAGCGCGTATGTGAGACGTATGTTTTCCTCAATTATGTCTTGTCTGTATGAGAGAGCTTTTGATGCAGCATCCACAAGGTCTTGTTGCTGCTGATCAAATGCCTAGTGGCAAAACAACGAAAAAGGTCTTACATTAAGCCCCAAACAGAAATAAGAGATTGGAATTGTAAAGGATTGTAAACAATATATTGCCTACCAGGCGCATATATGCAATGCGCTTTTCCAGGACGTATTTTTCGTTGCGTATGTGTGCCTCCTATCATTGCATTTAATATTAGTCACTTCAATTAACATATAAGTGAAAAAAAATAAAATAAAGATGTATTCATCTTATCCAGGGAAAAATAGAAAAAGAGAAAAAGAAGAGACAAGAAGTATTCATCCAAACAATGTGAGAAGCGCTTGCCATTTTACCTTGACAGAATAATCTGCAAGATGCTTCCGTAATTGCATAATCTCTTCTTCATGTTCCCGAATCTTAACAACGAGATCCTATACAAACATAGCAAATGGTCCATTAAACATTGTCTTGAAAAAGTCACATATTTTAGAGCTATATGATTATACCTGCTTCCAAAGGCTGCTACTATTATTTACTTCAGTCATTGGCATCAACCCCTGACCAGATAAATTGAACCGTGGATCATACTCTCCTTCCATTTGATACCTAAGACAAACACATGATGTTTTCTGAAATCATAAAAATATAACATCGGGAAAATTCTTATTAACAATACAGAGCGACTTTTTTCATAAACAAAATAAAGTGAAATATGCTCTGACTTGTTTCATCAATTCTTTCTTTATTTGATACGTTACAAGATGGCTTTGGAAGATAAAATTAGCTGCATGAAGAGGCAGTAATCATCTCTATTTGAGGTGAAATACCTGCCCGGAGAGAA
This sequence comes from Corylus avellana, assembly GCF_901000735.1. Taxonomy (NCBI): domain Eukaryota; kingdom Viridiplantae; phylum Streptophyta; class Magnoliopsida; order Fagales; family Betulaceae; genus Corylus; species Corylus avellana. The sequence goes on from NC_081546.1 coordinate 30,106,847, forward strand.
AGATGTTGTAGATGGCGAAGGGAATTGAGAGAAGCCAGTGTTATCTGCAGGGGGCGTGCCACCAGGAAACACCTTCAATGTCCCATTGATCTTGCCGCTCTCAGAGTGGCTTTCTGCAGGACTTTGTATAGCAGGATCGTTGTCAGGCTTCAAATCTAGATGGAGAACTAGCGGACCAGGTGGAACAGCTACAGATGTGTTGCCTGTGCTCTTAAGCCTATCCTCTTGATTACCTTCATAGGATCCATGAATGCGCCCATTCCATGTATCAACAGAACGAGGTCTTTGAGCCACTGACTCATCTGCTTTCTGCCAAAAAGCCCGCATTCGCCAAATATCACACAACCACAAAATAATGATTCAAACAATACGCTAGCTGGGGATCAAAAGAACATGCACGTAATCCACAGGACACAACAGAAAGCACAAGCTAATAATCGCAGAAATGGGACTGTCAATGAGCTTCTCACTACAATCATAAGAAATTTGTGAAACATTGTAAACCAATAGGAGTTCCAAACTAATTTGAAACCAGAAGTAGTTGACGCAGGCAGACCAGAAGCATTCCCAAATCAAAATTAATCGTACGCCACAAACTTGTTTATTCAGCCAAATTATATATATATATATATATCCAGAGGAACCTTTATCATGTTATGTGTCTTTCCAAGTTGATTTCTTAATGAAGGTGATGTTAGGAATACTAGACACCAGCTGATTATGTCTTCAATAGTACACTCGGAAACATTTGCAGAAAAAGAAAAGAAAAATGGTAAAACTACATACGCGTCTGTCGAGTTCAAGAATTTTTTGGTGAAGCTCGTTCCTCAAGCGAGTATTCTCTTCAACCTGTTGTTTGATGGTGGCCTCTGCGGCTTCCACGGCATTCATCACCTGAAACAAGCTGTCGTTGTTGTTGGTGGTGGTGGTGGCGCCAGCGCCGGCGGTGACGGCCAGGCCTGAGAATTTCTCAGCCAATCTTCCGGCATCGTACCCATTCTCCATCTCCTTCTTCTTCTTGGATTATCTGATCAATTGATTAACGACGACCCTAAGCCAAACCAAACCCAACCAACCCAATTAATAATCAACAAATTGCTCTGGAGTACGATTGGATGGAGAGGTACTTCATAGGGAGGAGATGTTGTGGGCCTCTCTCAGGTGTATGGCTAGGGCTATGGCTTCAAGGCTCTCTCAGACAGAGATGTTTTGGGTTTATTACAACAAAAACTCGGACAAAGATCCACGCTAGACTCTACAATTTAGTGATGTACATACAAACATTTCTCTCTACTCTCCCCTCCTTTTCCCCTTTTCTTTTTGCTTCCTTCTTTTAACCCTTTTTCTGCTATACTAATAATTAGGAGTCATCGACTCCGGTCTCATACCAATGAGCAAAACTCGATTACCTATTTTTCCACCGGAAATGGATAATCATTCTCTCTATTTTATTAAATAAAATGAATATTATTTATTTTATGATCAAAACTGATATATAAGTTTTTATTTTTTAAATATGCAATATTAACTTTATGGATTCCGTTAAATACACTAAATTTACTAAATTTAAATTAATGGCTCTCTCTCTCATGAGTTAAATAGGTTAGCCACAAAGAAATCAATAAGGCTTGGTAGGGAGCTAAGGGAACGCCCAAATATACATATTGTGCACAATAAAAATAGCCCAACAAACTCTTTTTTTTCCGTCATCTTTTATATTCTTCAACATACGGACTTACCTTTATAGAAAGTTCATTGATACAAAAGAGGAAAACACTGAGGCTTGTTCTAGGAGCAGGCCCGGAGTAAAATTTTAGGCTCAACCTCATCGGGCCTAAATGTGTGTTCTAAGTCTGTCGTAAGCGCCCATCCGGCCCAAGCCCATGACCCCCGGCCAGGTCAAAATGAGGGGGGAGAACAGTTCCAGTGTTTTCAACGTATTTTCCGTAGAGGTAGTAGTACTGGAGGGGTTTTTTCTTCTTCCCTCTCTTTGTCAATTTGATTATTTCAAAACTTTCTTCCTTGGATATTTTTGAATTAATTATTTTTCTCCGGGCGAGATTACAGACGATTGTTTCTTTTTGTTCCCAAATTCATTTAGATTGTATTCTCTGTTATGGAACATTTAGATTTGAACGATGTCAAGAATATTGATAAGAAGAGAGGCGGTTCTTGCATTTTGGCTTCTTCCAAGAAGAAGATATCAAGAAAGGCAGTAGCAGCAATGGTTGATCTCAAGCATTTGGATGTCCCTCTCGTCGCCACAACCATCCGTCTTGAGCCGGATCAGCCTTACACCATCGGTCGCAGCGGTCGCCTCTGTCAATTGGTCTTTGATGATCGTCGCGTCAGTAAGCAACACTGCCAAATCCTCTTTGACGCTTCCCTCTGTAAACTCTATCTTCTGGACGGAGCCTTTTCGTTTTCTCCTACTACTAGTAGCAGTGATAGTTGTTTTCTTGCTAATCAATGTGGGAATAGATTTGTACCTCTTCCTTCCGTTAATCCAGATTCTAGAGTCAGGGCTTCTTTGAATGGCGTTTTTGTCAATGGGGTTAGGATTAGAAAGGGCTTAGCCATGGAGTTGTCCGCAGGAGATGAGGTCCTGCTTGTTTGTGCAGATGATCAAGGTCTTTGTGGTTCTCGGCTTCCCATTGGTTTTCTTATTCGAAGGATTGTTTTTGAGGAGGAGATGCTTTTGCAAGGGTGCAATGATATTCCACTACCCATTGCCTCCCAGGGACACTCCCAGGGATCCGTATCAAGTGGCAAGTTCAACAAAAGGATTTTCGCTTTGAGGGCTAATAGTTCTGCCCCTTCTATATCAAAATGGGATCACCTTGTTGGAAGAGCAAACTCTCTTTCAACTTTGTGCAGAAACATATTGCAAAGTGATGATCCCATATCTTACATTCGACGGTGTCCTTTTTCTGTACAGTCGAGTCCAACTGTGGAGCATCCCGGTGAAAAAGTTGTGGCTGTAAAGGCAGACAGCAATCATCATACTGAGAATGTTTCTGTACGAGGAGACCGTTTTTGTCATAAAGAATATTTTGGAATTCCTTCTGAGAATGCTAAGATTTCATCATTGAATTCTGTGGGCAAGGAGAATCCTCCTCATTTTGATGGTGTCATGTGGCACGAAACTTGTGGCGATATTTGCCCACCACCTGGAAAGAGTTTTTACTTGAATCGCCTTGAAATTATGAACCAAAGTTTATTTAGCCATCGTGCTGTTGTTTCCTTGCCGGAACTTCTGCATCCCGTAGAAAGCATCTCGCAATTATTTATTGCGACGTTTACAAGCGATATCTTATGGTAGAGTAACCTATATCTTTCCATTGTTTTCCTTTTCTTCATTATGAAATTATCTTGCCTAGCCCCCCACCCCACTTTACTTTTCTTTTTTTTTTAAAAAAAAAAAATTATAATGTTTTTGTTTTCTTTCAATAATGTTATCTCATAAGAATCTTGAACTTCTACAATCATGCTGTTTCTTGTTTCCATTTCTAAGTGAAGTTTCATCATAGGTTTGTATCATATTGTAAGATTCCCTGCCATATGCCAGTTACACTTGCTTGTCATAACACTGAGAGATGTTGGAGTGCAGGACCTGATAAAAGATCCTCTGTGCCATACCCAGATTTTCCAAACTTAGTTGTAGTGTAAGTGTTATATTCATGCTCTTCATTCTTTTAAGAGGAAAGATGTGTGCTTGGATGATTTGGAGCACACACCAAATTATGTCTTTTAATAATGAACAGTTTAGTCCATTTTGTTTTAATAGGTATCCCCCATTTCCTGATGCTGTAGCTTTTGGCAAAGACAGAAAGAAACAAGGCATTGCTTGTCATCATCCCAAATTGCTTGTTTCTCAAAGAGAAAATAGTATTCGCGTTATCATTACTTCTGCTAATTTAGTGGCAAAACAGGTGATCACTAAGCTAAAGATTTGTTATTTATGTTTTATGAGGTGTTCATTGCAATTGAACTTTGTTATGTTTGATGTAGGGCCGTACTATAAATCAAGTGCTGTGTTTAACAAATACGATATAGAATATGAATGTCTATGTGCATGCTGGACAGTTATTAGTGAAATATCAGTTGTAGTTCAAGGGTCTCAATAGTTTGAAAATTTGTTGCTTTAGACTGCTTTTGGAGAAGGTTTTGTTTTTTATTTTTGTTTTGTATATATTAGTCTGTTTTGCTGATTGATAGGACCCATGTGATGTAAATGTCTTGTAACATTGTGAATTTGAAGGGTAGTCTTTTAAGATTGTGACCTTGATGGCCTCTGCATGATTGATTGTATAAAGTAGATGAGAAGGGGTCACAAAGGGTCAAATTCACAGGCACTAGGATGTGGTTTTAATTAGTTTGTAATGTATTAAACACATATGTTCAATGAGAATGAAAGAAAAATTAGAGATGAAGTGAAGTGGATAGGAACATTGTATAATATTAAATCATGGGATGAACTGGGAGGTTTAGTAAATGTGTGGGATAGACCTTGGTGTGTGGGAGGGGATTTTAATGTAGTTTGACACCCGGGATAACGATTACGTGTGGCCAGACATACGCAAGCAATGATCGAATTTGCTGATTTTTTTTGGGCAGAGGCTTATCGATCTTCCAATGGTAGGAGGGCAGATCACTTGGTCGAATCGGCGTGCAAGGTCTAGACTTGACAGATTCTTGATATCTACAGATTGGGAGGAACATTTTCCAGATGTATGTCAGAAAAGACTGCCTATGGTACTATCAGATCATTTTCCAGTGATTTTGGAGTGTGGTAAGGGAAGAAGGGGTCGAATACGGTTTAGGTTCGAGAATATGTGGTTACAAGCGGAGGGTTTCATGGAACAGGTAAAGAGATGGTGGGACTCTTATTACTTCGAAGGTTACTCCAGTTATGTGTTGGCTCGGAAGTTGAAAGCTCTGAAAGGTGATCTCAAAAAATGGAATGTGGGGCTGTTTGGAGACATAGGAAAACACAAAAAGGAGTTGGAGGAGGTATTGGGCGGGTTGGATAGCATTGTCGAAAGCAGAGATTTAATGGAGGATGAGATAAGTAAGCAAGATGAGTGCTCTCAAAATTTAGAGAGGACACTTTTTCAAGAAAAGGTGAGTTGGAGGCAGAAATCTAGGGCACTGTGGTTGAAAGAGGGAGATCAGAATACAAAGTTCTTTCATAGGTTGGCAAATTCGCATAGGAGAAATAACACGGTTACGGCCATGATGGTGGTGGGAGTAGGACTGAGGATCCAGCAGTTATACAGGATCATATTGTGCAATTTTATAAAACTTTGAATTCGGAACAGTTTCGGGGGAGGCCAACCAGATTTTTAGCTCCTATGATGGAAAATTTAAATTCCATTGATGAAGGGGAGACTGTGGAAGGAGCGAGATTTTGAGGAAGAAGAGGTTTGTGAGGTGGTGAGAAAATTGAAGGGCGACAAAGCACCCAGACCGGATGGTTTTACTATGGCGTTCTTTCAGAAGTGTTGGGAGGTGATCAAGGAGGACATGATGGTGGTTTTCAAGGAATTTCACGAGAACGGTAAATTTGAGAAGAGTTTTAACGCTAAATTTGTTGCGCTTATTCCAAAGAAAGTTGGAGTGATGGAAATCAATGATTTTCGTCCTATTAGTCTTGTGAGTGGGGTGTATAAAATAATTTCGAAAGTTTTGGTTAGTCATTTGAACTCGGTGATGGGGAAGCTTGTGTCACCTACACAAAATGCGTTTATACCAAGTAGGCAAATATTGGATTCTGTTTTAATGGCGAATGAATGTGTGGATAGCTGGATTCGATCTGAGGAACCGGGTCTTATTTGCAAGTTGGATTTGGAGAAGGCTTATGATGATGTCAACTGAACTTTTTATTATATATGTTAGAGAGATGCGGTTTCGGGGAAAGATGAAGAGGTTGGATTTATCACTGTGTCTCTACTGTGCGCTTCTCAATGCTCATTAATGGAACACCTGCAGATTTTTTTAGTAGCTCTCGAGGAGTGAGACAAGGGGATTGTTTGTCTCCATTATTATTTGTGTTGGTGATGGAAGCGTTTAGTAGGATGATGAAGGCTATGGCGGAGAGAGAGCTGATGGCTGGATTTTCGGTGGGCTCGCGGCATCGTGAGGTCATTGAAGTGTCGTATTTATTGTTTGCAGACGATAGTCTTATATTTTGCGAGCCAAAGGTGGAACAACTTTGTAATTTGCGATGTTTGTTGCTGTGTTTTGAAGCGGTTTCGGTGCTGAAAATAAATTTGTCAAAGTCTGTGATTGATCCTATAGGTGAGGTGGGAGATGTGGAAGGCTGGGCAAATATACTCGAGTGTGGAGTGGAATCGATGACGTTTACATATTTGGGGTTACCTTTGGGTGCTCATTATAAGGACCCATTTATTTGGAATAAGGTCATTGAAAAGATGGAGAGTAAATTTGCAGGGTGGAAGCGGTTGTATTTATCCAAGGGTGGGAGACTAACGTTGATTAAAAGTACGCTCTCTAACATACCCACATACTATTTATCTTTGTTTCAAATCCCAGTGACAGTGGCGAAGCGTATAGAAAAACTACAAAGAGATTTCTTGTGGGGGAGGAATAGGTGATGAATTCAAATTCTACTTGGTAAATTGGTCCAAGATTTGCATGCCAATGGAGGTGGAGGGATTGGAGGTAAGGAATTTGATTCAGTTCAATTGAGCTTTGTTAGGTAAATGGCTGTGGAGATTTGCCAATGAGGGAGATGCGTGGTGGAGGAAATTAGTGGAGGTTAAATATGAGACGATGAGGGGTGGTTGGTGCTCCAAGGATGTAGGAGGACCTTATGGGGTGGGAATGTGGAAATGTATTCGAAGGGGTTGGGATACTTTTAAGCAGCATGTGCGGTTTGAGGTAGGAAATGGGTCTTGAATATTGTTTTGGCAAGATGTGTGGTGTGGGGAATTACCTTTGAAGACTCTGTTTCCCGCTTTGTTCAATATTGCATGTGCAAAGGAGGCATGGGTAGAGGAGAATATGGAGACTGTAAATGGTGCTATTCATTGGAATGTAATGTTTATTCAACCTATTCATGACTGGGAGCTGGGCGAGGTTTCAAGATTTTTTGAATTGTTGTATTCCCAACAGGTAAGGCATGGTGGGGTGGATAAAATTTGCTGGATTCCCTCGAAGAGAAAGAATTTTGAGGTGAAGTCATTTTATAAGGTGAAGATTAATTTAGAACCGGTGGATGGCCCTTGGAAGATTATTTGGAAGAGTAAAGCTCCTCCGAGAGTGGCTTTTTTCGTATGGACGGCGGTGTTTGGAAAAATATTAACGCTGGACAATTTACGTAAGAAAAACATTATTGTGACGAAGTAATGTTGTATGTGCAAGAAGAGTGGTGAATCTATTGATCATTTATTATTGCATTGTGAAGTTGCTTTTGAGGTATGAAACATGGTTTTTCAAATGTTTGGTGTTACGTGGGTGATGCCGGGTAGGACGAAGTATTGCTTGGGAAGTTGGAGAGGGCAAAGGGGTAAGCGTTCAGTTTTGCAAATATGGAGAATGGCTCCTTTGTGTGTAATGTGGTGCTTATGGAAAGAAAGGAATGGACGGAGCTTTGAGGACCATGAAACTGGACTTATAGAGTTGAAGAAAAGGGTGCTCCAAACACTTTTCTCATGGAGCGTATTGTGGCATGCTTCGCAAGTGTCAACGCTTGCAGATTTTCTTGATTTCTGTTTGTCATTTCCAGTTTAAGGCTTGTATTTGTGGGCCCTTTAGTATACTCCCTGTGTACATGGGTTGCGCCCCTTGCGCTTTTTAATACATTGATATTACTTATCAAAATAAAATATTTCTCTTTATTTTTCTTTTGTATAGTGTCACTCATTGTCTGTTACGTCTTTGCAGTGGAACAAAGTGACAAATACCATTTGGTGGCAAGATTTCCCTCGCAGAAGTTCACCTAATTATGCATCCCTTTTTACCCAAATTCATGACAGGGATACAAGTAAAGATGCAAAATCTGATTTTGCAGCTCAGCTGGCCAGATTTATAGCATCTCTTTTGACTGATGTACCCAGTCAGGCCCATTGGATTATTGAGTTGACAAAGTATGACTTTGGAGAGGCAGACGGATATCTAATTGCTTCAATACCTGGGATTCATTCTTACAGAGCTCTTGCTATGATTGAAAGCACACGATTTTTACCTGTGAGTGCATTCATTTGTGCTAAGATTGTGCCTGTGTTTATGAGGTGTGAAAAGCTGATTTTGCAGTTGTTGACATTTCCTTATATATAGATACGTATTTCTTTGTTGGTTTGTTCAATTAGAAGATTACTTCAAGGCTCACGAGCGGTAGCGCTGGATTCCCTTTTGGGTTTCGGGTGGGAGGGTTTTTGGTTTGGTCCTTGTGGGGTTGTGGGTTTTTGTGGGATAGTTTGGCAGTTGCTGTGTTCTTGTTGGTGTTGGGTTCCGCGGGTTCTTCTCGTTCTTTCCTTTTTTTTTTCTTTTTTTTTTTTGTTCTTTTTGCTTTTTGTGTCCTTTTTGTATACTTCCTGTATGCTTGGAGTGCCTACGCTTTTTATAAAGCTTTCTTGAAATTAGCTGTCAAAAAAAAAAAAAAAAAAAGATTACTTCAAAATCTCAGCTCAACCATAGGCTAAATTAATGCTTCTTTTATGTCAGTGTCTTCTTGGAAGTTCAACTTCCAACCTCAACCCTGGATACAAATTGTGCTAAAGCTTGTGTATTCTTTCATTCTATTGGTTTTTAAAACCAGAAGTATGTCATTGTTTTATTTTGTAAATGTACTGTTTTTTAGAAGGGCCCTTTTCAATTTATCACTGGAGCATTCCATTGATATTATAATTGGAGAGACTTGACAATTGTGGGTTTGAAGGGTGCCTGATAAGATGGGGTTTTAATTGTGTCATTTAACTCTTGTGACAGGCTAATCATTGGGCATCGTGGTCATTTGGTGTGAAGTTCCTTGGTTCAGTTGAAGCATCTGTTGTTGGTTTAAGTCACCTTTTTCGAACTGCTGCTGACTCAAATGGTGCACAGCTTAAGAAATTGGCTGCATTTCTTGGTAAATCTTGTGATAGAGCATATGGGATGTCAGAGATTGTTTTAAGAAGAAACAAAAATGTGCCTGCAGATGCAAATGCTGTGAGTGTTCTTGTTCCCAACCTGGACGAGTTCTCTGCGGGAGGTAGTATTTACAATGCTTTTTTAGATACATGTCTACGGTATAGTTCTAATGTTACCGAATGGTAATGGTATAGGAAAGATGTATTTTTTGGGTTTGGTCTGGCACTAAGAACTTTGAGGTAAAAAATTTCCGAGTTGTTGGAAGTTTGAAAGGGAATGGTTTTTGTTGGAATGGCATTTGGCCATGCGGAGTTCCTTTCCAAGTTGCATCGTCTTTTGGTTGGACTGCAGCTTTAAAAAGTTTTCCAGCAGCTTACAATCTAATCAACAGAAAAAGGAAAAGTTATTGTGGAATGGGTGTGCTACATGTGTAAGCATGGGGGGGAGTTGGTTGATCATCTTTCTTGCGTCATTTGTTTGGTATAATTGCATTTTATGGAATGTGCAATAGGGGATTAGGTAGAGGAATGTGCTGTGTTGCTTTGGGACAAGTTCCCCTCTGGTTTATGTGGTGCATTTGGATGATGGTAAAGGTCATGCTTTTGAGGTTTTTTTTTTTTTTTTTTTTTTTTTAAGAAAGGATTAAGATTATGTTCTAGAGAACTTTATCTTCTTGGCTCGCAGTCTACATGGTTTGATCCTTCTCTCTCGTTCTCTCTCTCTCTCTCTGTATTCTTTTAGATTTTCTTCGGGGTTTTTGATAAGGCGCTGATTGTCCCTGCCTCCCAGATAGAGAAAAGGGGAGTTGGACTCTTGTGTGCTTGCTGTGTACTATGGTCTCCCCTTTTTTCTACATAATTTATAATGATAAAAAAGTTCTTTGCTACACAATAGGTGTATTGGATGTCATTTATCAATATAATGTCTTCAGATTTAAAGCGGGGAACTAGAGGATGTACATTATAATTTACATTTAAGAAGTAGACATTCTCATAGAATTGGTACTTTGAGAATTACTTTATATGTTTCAATTGTTTATTGACCTCCGATCTTTTTGTTGCATATGGAGGGCTTTCTTGTGGAGCTTTAGTTTCTTTTTGATAAGTACTAGGCTTTTCAAGATAGTGTGGGGTAAGGTGGCTCTTAGGGGTATGATTGCCATACTCATAAGATTTTAAGTGTTATTACCCATTGAACAAGAATAACATTCTAAAGCACTTACCTCTACCCTGATCAATGCTCTCACATAGCATTGAAGGAAAGCACTTGCCTATATGTTTGGGCTCCCCTTGAGGTGTGCAGTAAAGCGTTTTTATCTTGCATGACTCACCTAAGTGCCTTTCTTTTTTTTTTTCTTTTTTTTTTTTCTATATATATATATATATAATAATTTATCTATTAGTAAGTGTATGGAACCATGGATGATCTTATCCTTTTGTTAACAGCCTAAACCCCCGAGTTTAACTTTATTTTCGATGGAGTTTCATTTTTATCATTGGTGATGGTCTTCAGAGTTTGATATGATCATTTGTCCGACTGTTAGTTGATTGTTAGATCGACATCGCGGATTATGACGTCGACATCGCGGGCACATATTAATTTTTTTTAAATTTTTTTTTTTAAAAAAAATTAAAATGTATATTTTTTAAAAATTAAAAAAAATGTATTTAAAAAAAGAACGAAAACATTGAATTAGCCACCCTCACATTTGGGGTGGCTTGCACCCCTTGGCCATAGTGGCCTCGCCACCCCCATCCGGCCGGATGGGGTGGCCAAACCTCCCCAACGGTACTCTGGGGTGGTTTCAACACCCCTTGAGCCTGGGTGAGGGTGGGTCGGTGCCACCCCCCCTGTGTTCTGGGGTGGCTCGCCACCCCCCACTTTTTTTTTTTTTTTTTTAATACATTTTTTTTAATTAAAAAAAATTTAATATATGTGCTATGTGTCGACGTCTGATTGGTCCATGTGTCAGTCTTAACGGTCAACTAACGGATGGACTAATTTGGTCACTTATCAAAATCACAAGGACCTCTTGTGATAAAAATGAAACCCCAGAAGGAAAAAAATAAAGTTGGGAAACCCTAGGGGGGTTTGGAGTATTTAACCCTTTTTTTTATTTTATGAATAATTATAATTTTATTTATAAAAGGGCAAAATCCTCGTACACAGAGTATACAAGAGAGCCAAGGCCCTAGCTACTACTACAATCTAGAAAACAAATCAAATCTACCAGATTCCCGAAGGGAAAGTTAGGAACATATACAATAGCCCAATCCAAAAGAGATATCAGAAAAGAAGATTTAAGGAGAAGCACATTGGTCTCACTATCCTCAAAGACGTTGATTCCTTTCTCTCCAAACGCTCCACACTGAGAGAGTGAGGATAACTTTCCAGATGGCCTCTTTGGGGTGTTCCTGCCCTTGAACTTTCTTATATTGGAGAAGCTATAGGATGGTACTAGGCATGACCTAGGAGAGCCTGAAGTTGTTAAAATCCTTGCTTGGGATATGTTTGCATGTTTTTGATACCTTGGATAGTGAAAGTTAAATTCCATATTAGATGGTTGAATTAGGAAGGTGTCTATGTGCCAAGTCCCAAATTGGTTTATACTTGGTAAGAGCATCTTCAGCAGAGTAGGCAAATCCCTCATAATAGGCAAATTTGACTATTATTTTTTCTCTCTCCAGGAGAATAGCCAAAAAATAGTTTTTCCTTCAAAGTTTGAACAGTGAATAGGGAAGAGCCTATTCTCTATTCACACTAGAACTTTTTTATTATTTTCTCTTTCACTCTCTCTCCCTCTTTGGTCTCTCTATCTCTCCCTCTCTCTGGAATGCCAACTTGGAGCATTGCTGGGTTCCACCAAACAGAAATTTAACCCCAAACTCTATTCACATTTGATTGGTTTCAACAAACAGGAAAAATCAACCCAGAATTTCACAACGAAAAAACCTTGATTAGCCACAAATCCCCCCAAAAAAAATTCCAATCCCATTTTTAGCTAAAACGAGAAACCCAAAAGAAACTCAAGATAGGAGAAATACCTCTGGGTTTTTAGATAGAAGAAAAAACCCTTAACCACCCATTTGATTGTTTATACCTTTTACAACTCTTCCACCTTTTTTAAATTTTTTTCTTTCTGGGTTTTTTGCAATTTTTGCAGTACAACATGCGGAGAGAGAAGGAAAAGCCTATGCTGTCCATTATGAGAAGGAAAAGGCTGAAATAGAAAAACGATCGGCGGGGTTGGAGTTGTCGTTGGACCGTGTGAATTTTAGCTGAGAGAGAGAATTGGAAAAATATATATATATATATATATATATATATTAAAAATAATTATTTAAAGAAAGTAGAGAGTGAAAGATATAATCTGCTAGAGTTGGTGATGGAAAAGGACTAGGCAAAATAGAAAAGAGAGCTTTTTGAGTAGCTAAAATGGCTATTGTTGCCGGAGATGCTCTAAGACCGGATTATATAAGTGACTAAGGAGTGCAAATTGTAATTTTTGACTAGTCCTTTTAGCGCATAGTGTAGATTTGACTAGCATTTCTCTAGGTTGTGTCATCATGTGGAATTGGTGAACTGCAACGCAAATGTGAGCCCTAATAAAGACATCAAAGATTTAAGTGGAAAAGATTGTGATACTTTGGATTATGAAAATTAAGTCCCAAATTGGATGGGTGGATTAGGAAGACATCACGTGTATGTGCCAAATCGCATAGTGGTTGTATACTAGGAGCAACTGGTTTATATAAGTGATTCTATGAACTCCAATTGTAATTTGACTGGTTCTTTTGGAGTGTAGTACATATGTGATTAACACTTTCATAGATCGTAACAATGTGCGTTATTAGTTATAACTTGTCTTTATCTTTCCTCCATATGTGTTAGGTTATTCATGTCATTAGCCACCAAGTAACACTTTTGCTTTGTTTCTTGCATTAGATTTTGTCCAACTTGGCTTCCTGCCTAGAATTGTTGCAAAATGGGTTTCTCCGCTGTGGGATATTGGATTCTTCAGATTCTCTGGATGTGTTTGTCCTAAAGAAGCACTTGCAGCTGCTTTAGGTGGAAATGGCATGAATATACAATTGATATTATATGTGTCACAGGTATGGTATTTCTGCCATTTGTTGGACATGTTTTTAGGACACGCAACTTGCAGCTTTATATGAAATGATGGCATGCTCTGTTTTTGGAGTAGGCATATATTAAAGACGGTGTTGACTTGTGCAGGGGCCTCATTTTCAAGATATTTCAAAAATGATGCAACCTAAACATGTTGTTGCATTATGCTCTCTAATTGCTTCAGTTCAAAGTAATTCAGGCCTATGGCGACTGCAAGAGGTAATGGTAATGAAGTTCGAAGAGCTTCACCTTGAAATTGTCCAGCTAATTATTTTCTTTTCATCTTTTAATCAAATTCCTGGTTAGATGTCGCGCCTTGTAGCCACTCTCCCATATCTTTTTAACTGATGTTTGTGCTTATTATGGCATATCTGTGTTTATGTGCCTGGACCATTAGAATGTCACTCTAAAGAAACTTTACCGATTTCAATGTTGAATTGGTTATGAGAAGTTTGAAGAAGTTCTATTTATGGATTCTTTAGCTGGTCTTGAATGTCTATTTGACATCTTTGTTAGAAATATGTGCTTGCAAATATATTCATAAAAAGCTGGTTTTCTTCCTGAATATCAGTTTTTGGCAGTGGCATATATAGGAAATAATTTCAACGATTTTAGACATGAGTCAAGCCAAAGTTCGGCCAACAAATCTTAGAGATATATTTCTTCCCTCACCATATTTGCCTTGCCAGAAGCTTTGTTGTTTGATTGTATTTATGTCAGCTGTAAAGAAAGTAATTTTTATGGCTTTCTTTAGTGTTTTTTCGTTTTATTTTTTACTTTATAGTTATGGCTCTATTAGCCAAATTGGGGTGAAATTTAATGAGACTGAGCTACTTAAATATGTATTGATTTTGTTTATTGTTAGGATTTTACATTGGTATTTTGGTCAATTTGATATCTTATGCAACCTATATAATAAAATGTGTGAGGTAGGCTACTAATGTTGAACGAGCCTACTCTTTCTCCATATGTTTTCATGCAAACCGATATACTTGGTATCAGAGCTTAGGGTTTAATTGCTCCTGGTATTTTTGATCAATTTAATCCCTTGGTAACCCAACCATTGTGGCTGAGTAACCCAACCATTGCAGTTTGGTCATGCCCAGTTGCAGTTGTTTGGTAATCTAACAACGTGGCTGGGCATAGCCCAACCATGGTGGCTCGGTAACCCAGCCACCACAGCTGGGTGTGGCCGAGTTATCCACCTACTGCAATGGTTGGGCGATCAGCCACCACGGCTAGGCAAGCATTAAAAAAAAAAATTCTTTGAGAGGAAGAGCTAAAAAAGGAAGAAGACTGCTAGAACACTTATACCAAAGAAAAAAATTCTGGTTGTGTTTTTAAGAATTAAAAAGTATTCTAAAAAACATTGCCAAACATTGCCGTAGTTTTGGATTTGGTTATTGTAAATAGTTAAAATGAGACATGCAATTTGCTTGACTAAGCTGTTTGCATTAACCTGTCCTGTTTGGTGAACCTCTATATAGTTACATTATTGTCAGAAACCCTGATGTTTGTCTTCTATTTGGTTTGTTCTGACTAGGTCTTAGGTCAATATAGATGGCCTGAATCGTTGGAGTCTGATTTCATTTATGGTAAGTGTATGTTTTATAGTCTTAATTTATATGAGGTTTTATAGAAATATTATTTTTTGCATTTTAATGTGGATATCAATTTAAATGACATTATTACTCTTCATTATTTTAGATCCTTAAACTATCCTTTTAGAGCACAATCACTAAAATCCTAATCTATGCTTGCTCGTTTGCCTTCATTTCATCTCTCTCTCTCTCTTGCATTGCCTAATCTCCAAGCCATACAAAATTCGAAAAAAAAAAAAAAAAATCCCCAACAAAGTCAATGAAATCAAATCCCTATATTCCATCCCCAAATTCTTGAACTACCTTGCAACAATTGAAGAAAATGTTGCAGAGATCGAAGGTAGTTGATGAGATTCTGTCCCTGAGATCCAATGGGGTTGGGGAATAGAGGTTTGAAACTATGTTTTACAGGGCGACAACATACAGGGACATGGAGAAGCTTCAAAGATTGGTGGAGTGCAAGGTTTGCTTGGTGTCATTAATGTTTTTTTTTTTTTTTTTTTTTTCTTTCTAATAGTATATGAATATGAAGGGTAATATTGTCATTTAGAAATTACAGTTATGTAGTTCGATCCTGCATGGGGGCATTTGCGTCAAATACTTATTTTTTCCCTTTCTAGTTAGGTGTTCCTCCTTGTATACCTCCAGTGTACTAGGGGCGCCTCACGCTTTTAATAAAACCAGCTACTTACTTATCAAAAAAAAAAAGAAATTACAGTTATGTGGTAGAAATCATGTGCAGTCACATGATTAAATTTATAAAAAACTGTATTGGAAAATTCTATGACAAGGATTGATTTATCTCGAAAAGTTAATTATTCAAACTGGAATTTTAGGGACTAAATTGACATCCACATTAAAGTCAACGGTGATGCTTGTAAAGTTCCTAATTTCTATGCCAACATTTTAGAAAGACATTTGACAATTCTTGCTTTTCTTCTTTGTATCTGTTTGTTCTTAAGGTTCATCCTCAATTGGGTCGGCAGTCAATCCACAATTTCTAGCTGCATTCTCAACAGCTTCAGGAAAGAGATCATTGCAATCCTTCGAGTCTGAAGAGTCTGATCCAGAGGTCACATAATAGTTTTATGATTTGCTATAGATTTGCATGAACAAGGATGTTTGACATTGGTTTTAGCTGTTAACTTATGCTCTTGACAGTGGGGCTGCTGGAATGCTAGCCAAGAATTAAAAAGTCCATCCATTAGGATCATTTTCCCCACCATTGAAAGAGTGAAGAATGCCTGCAGTGGAATCTTGCCTTCAAAACGCATTCTTTGCTTCTCAGAGGTATGATAGCCTCTAACGATGTATTTGATATTTTATATCCTACTCGTAAGTAGGGTATTAAATGGGTTAAGTTGGGGTTAAATCATGGTTGGTAAATGAGCTGGTATGGCTGCAATTAATGGTGTTGTCAGCTGCAAGATGGATGAGATCCTAGGAAAAGAGAGGCAAAGGTAGAGCATGGCTTGTACTTTCTCTCTCAAGTCTAATACTCCCTTTTTACAACTGCATATACAATTTCACCCTAAAAATCATGAATTAAAACTCACAAGATTCTTCCCCTTATGTAACCTATCAAAAAAAAAAAAAAGATTCTTCCCCTTATGTTTATGCATCTATACACCAATAATCACCTTTTCTAATCCACGACTATAAGTAGGATCAACTGCTCATTTGGTTGGGATATCTTTTGTTATTAATGATATGTAACATCTGATATGTTAGTATGTTACATGTAATTTGAAATGTAAAATAAGAGTGACCAAACAGCATGTGTTCTATCATATACACTACACGATGATCTTTACCAGCTTAAGATATATTACCATTTTCAAACGATGTAATAAAGAAACTATCATTCATATTGTCTTCAAGTTTCTTAAGATCGAAAAAAAGTAATTATGGGTTCTCTTTTTATTTTTATTCTTTTTTCTATAATTCAAAGAAAATTAAATTTTGTGCTTCTTTTTGAATGTTCAGATGTTCTTTGAGAACTTTTGATTGAGGGTTAAATTTCGCTTTTAGAACATTGAAATTTTCAAATTTAACCTGGGACACAAAAATATGCAAACACCACGTATTTATTAGAATCTTCTTTGTAAAGGAAGCATGTGTTCACTAATCTGATTGTTCCTTTTCTTGAAGCTGATTTGAAGCTGACCAAAACATGATGCCTTTTCATGGGTTCGTTAGTCACTTGTATTCAGTGCTAGAACCCATGTAAGGTTGACAGGGAAAAACAGTTTTGTGCACTACTAACCATCCTCTTGTGGTGTTTCAGTTTTCATATCCACTGAAGTTATTGTTCCTTTTTGAGATATCAGATTCTTAGCATGCATGCTCTTGGCCTTTTCTTGTCTAACAAATCTACATTCTTGAAGAAGTAAAAGCATGTCTGTGTAATAAAAAAGATTTCCACTCCCACTTGAGTGTAGGTGCGTGGGTGGCGCGTGAGAGCTGTTTGGTGTTTGTTTAAGTTGATTGATTAGCGTCATGGCTGGTTCGAGGAGGTGGTCTGTGGAGTCCAAGGATTTTGAAGTGTTGATTAAGGAAGGGGTGTCAGGGGTGAGGATTTATGAGAGAAGTAAAAGGATCCAAAGGTCCATTTTCATGCAGAAGGATGACCTAGCTTGGCTGGTGCACATAGTGGAGGTATTGGTGGCAGTGGATAACTTTGAAGTCTTTTGGGATCAATCTAGAGCTGGGTATCCAAGAATAATCGCACAGAAATGTTCTAATAGGCATGGATGTTTTCTGATGGTTGAGGAATTTGGTGGAAGGAGAAGGTGCGGCTCTATCATTATTCCAGAAGGACGTCGTGGTCAAGGGTGGGAACGCTTCATTTTGGAAGTGCGATTGGCAAACTCATCCCTTCGTGAGTATTGAGAGGTCAAGGAAGGTAAGAAAGTTAAGGTGATAAAGGAAAGAAGGAGTTATGCGGAGGCGCTGAGGTTGTCATCGAAGCCAACCGAGGAATGTTTCAATTCCTTTCCAGAACCGATAGCCAGGGTGCCAAGTTGGTTGAAGGATGCTTCTGTAGAGATGGAAAAGCAAGCGTTGGTTCCGACGAAGACCCATGTTTCAATAAGGAATCACGGTGGTTCCGGGGTGGTTCCGACGAAGCCTCACCTTCTAGAGAGGTCTTTCCAAGGCCCTGTAGAGGCTGGAATGCACATCTTGAAGGATGGAGAGAGAGTGGGGGATTCATTTAGAGCTCTGGCGAGTAGTCTCCAAACGCCGGCGATGTTGTCTGCATCGATTTTAGGCCCTGAACACATAAAGGGACGGGAGGGGAATGGGTGCCATGCTGGGCATACCTATTCTGGTGTAAGTTTCGAGCACCTCAACGTTAGGGAGACGTTGAGAAGATTGAAAGGGGAGGTTGACGTGGGATTGACAAAGATAGATCTGGTGATTAAGAAACTGGAGGACAGTGGGCCTGGGCAGGGAATTAGAGGTTCGATTGTCCAGCAAAAACCAACACCGAAAGGGAAGGAGAAGGTTGGGCTGGAGGGCAAAGTTACAAGGCCCAATAGAAGGCTTAAGGTGAAGAAGAAGGTGGCTTTTAAGCCTAAAGTCGTTTTGGGCTCAGGTGTGGGCCTTATCAATAGTCCAAGTCGTGCTGGATCAAAAAGTTTAAATTCCTCACTTGATTCGGATCCGACGTTGGAGATAGAGAAGGGCTCGAAGGCAAGCCCGTCGTCCTTGGCCGGAAGGGCTTCATCAGTGGTAGGAGGGGCTGCGTCAGCGGCAGGAGGAGCACCCACGGATGATTTCGGCACCTCTGCCTGGGGTCACGATGGGTCTCTGGCCGGAGAGAAGCCCAGCAACATGGATCCTTTAAGACAGGCGATCGTGGCTCAACCCACCGGCAAGGGTAAAGCTCTGTTGACGTACAGGAGGAAGAAGTTTGGGCCGCAGATGTGGGACGCTGCCCTGGTGGGTTAGCAAGAAGCATCATCCTCGGTTGGTGGGCTGGTGAAGGGGATTCTTTGGTCGAAGCCGGTGTCTACTCAGAGGGTTCCGGAGACGCAATCATCACCTGAGAATTCTCAGCATTCGCCTGAGTGCCCCTTGGAGGCCAGCGAGGCTGGGGAGGGCATGGGCTCGGCCAGGGCTCAGTCTATTTTGCCGGAGACATTCTCTTGTCTGAATCTTGGGTTGGTTGGAGTGGGTTGTTCGTCGGAGGCTTCCTGGGGGGAGGCTATGGGTCTAGGTTTGTCGTCGGTGGCGAGGCTGAGATCGCCTGTGTCGTCGGTTCCTATTGAACAGGAAGGTGCTGTACGTGTGCCGGCGATGGAATTCATTGGGCCTGGATCAGATATGGATGAGAACAGTATTCCGGAGACAGTTGGGTTGGAGGAATTAGGGTCAGAGAAGGTTTCTTCTAGCTGGTTTGTTGAAAGTTGTCTTAATTTCTGTTTTAAAATTGGTGTATCTGATGAGGGGAAAAAGGAGGAGTTGGCGGCTTTGTTTAATTCTATTGAAGCTTCTAGAGTGTAGTTTGATTCTGATTTGGGAGGCATTTTTGCCAATGATCCTGCTCCTAAAGGAACCAAGGAGCTAAAGGGGTTAGGTTGTTCCCTTATTTTTGACAGGGGCCAGACGGAAATTGTGCAAGGTAGGGGCAAAGGGAGGGGTTGATATGGTGGATTATGAAGCTAAACATCATCGCATGGAATGTGAGAGGGTTAAATGCCCTCAAGAAAAGGTTGTGGATTATGGGTCTCTTGAAAGAGTGGAAAGCAGATATTGTGTGCTTGATTGAGACTAAGATGGAGTCTATTTCCAGAGAGGTGGTCCATAGTCTATGGGAGGACAACATGTGGGGTGGATGTTTAAGGGGTCTAATGGTATGTCTGGGGGTATGTTGTTGATGTGGGATAGGAGGGTGGTTGAGAGTAAGGAGGAGTGTGTGGGGCATTTCACCCTAGCGTGCTCTTTTCAAAATGTGGAGGATAACTTTGTTTGGGCATTTGGGGGGGTGTGTGGCCCGAATGATGATGTGGAGAGAAGGATCCTTTGGGAAGAGCTGGTTGGTTTGCTGAATGTGTGGGAGGTCCCTTGGTGTTTTGGTGGGGATTTTAATATTGTCCGTTTTCCCAGTGAGCGTTCTAGTGTCTCTTATTTTTCTTCTGGCATGATGGATTTCTCGGACTTCATATCAGAGAACAGTTTGGTGGACATTCCGTTGATGGAGGGTCAATTTACTTGGTCAAATAATCAAGAGAATGAGATTTGGTCTAGAATTGACCGGTTCTTACTCTCCACGTATTGGGAAGATCATTACCCAGCGGTGTCACAAAGACTTCAACGCCTGCTTTCCGATCATTTCCCTTTATTACTGGATTGTGGGTCTCCTTGCGGAGGTAATAAGTGTTTTAAATTTGAAAATATGTGGCTTAAATCCGAAGGGTTTGTTGACAAGGTCGAGTTTTGGTGGGGGTCTTATTCGTTTGAAGGCTTACCTAGTTTTGTGTTAGCTAATAAGCTAAAATCCCTTAAACTAGATTTGAAAAAGTGGAATGAGGAGGTGTTTGGTGATATTGGGAGGAAAAAGAAGGAGTTGTTGGGAGGAATTCATGAGTTGGATGCTTTGGCAGAGTTGAGGGGCTTAGTTCAGGAGGAGAAGCTTAGAAATGCGGATATGTCGAAAGAATTGGAGAATACCTTGTTGTGTGAAGAAATTCATTGGCGCAAAAAATTGAGAGCTTTGTGGTTGAAGGAGGGGGACCGTAATACTCGGTTTTTTCACAAGGTGGCTAATTCTCATCGTAAGTATAATTGTGTGGAAATGCTCCGTATCAATGTGTCTTATCCGACGATCCCACTGAGGTAAAAGATCATATTGTGCAGTACTATCAAAGCTTATACTCGGAGCAAAGCACTTGGAGACCTAGAATGGATAACCAGCCTTTTTTGTCCATTGATGAGGAGGATAATAGTTGGTTAGAAAGAGATTTTGAGGAAAATGAGGTATGGGAGGTGGTAAAAGGTATGGAGGATGACAAGGCACCGGGTCCGGATGGCTTTTCCATGGCTTTCTTTCAAGCTTGTTGGGGTGTAGTAAAACATGATGTTAGGCGGTTTTTGCTGAGTTCCATCGTAGACGTCAGTTGGTGAAGAGCTTGAATGCAACCTTTATTTCCTTGATTCCGAAAAAGGCGGATGCGGTGGAGATGAAGGATTTTCAGCCCATTAGCTTGGTGGGAGGGGTGTACAAAATTGTTTCTAAGGTACTTGCCAATAGGATGAGAACTGTTTTGGGTAAGATCATTTCCAACTCTCAAAATGCTTTCATCGAGGGTCGTCAAATCCTAGATTCTGTGCTCATTGCAAATGAATGTGTGGATAGTCGTATGAAATCAAGGGTGTCAGGTGTTCTTTGCAAATTGGACTTGGAAAAGGCTTATAACCACATAAATTGGGACTTCGTTTTGTATTTGCTGCATCGGTGAGAGGTGGAGGGCTTGGATAGAGTGGTGTATTTGGTCGGTAAGATTCTCCATTCTTGTGAATGGTTCTCTGGAAGGCTTCTTTAACAGTTCGAGGGGAATTCGGCAAGGGGATCCTCTCTTTCCGTTACTTTTTGTGCTTGTTATGGAGGCCTTGAGTAAGACAGTGAATGCGACTGTTGAGCAAGGCTTTTTGACTGGTTTCTCTGTGGAAGACAGGGTCTTCTCGGAGTTGGTGGTTTCTCACTTTTTATTTGCTGATAATACTTTGATTTTTTGTGAAGCTTCTCTCGAGCAAATCTGTTATGTGCGCCTTATTCTCTTATGTTTTGAAGTTGTTTCGGGTTTGAGAGTTAATCTTGGAAAGTCAGAAATTGTGGCTATTGGTGAGGTGGAGAACATTGGGGCTTTAGCTAATATCCTTGGGTGTAGTGTTGCTGCTTTGCCTATGAAGTATTTGGGTCTGCCTCTTGGGGCGTCGTATAAGGATATGGTTATGTGGAATGATGTGATCGAAAAGATGGAGCGTCAGATGACGGGTTGGAAGAGAATGTATCTCTCTAAGGGAGGTCGTTTAACTCTCATTAAGAGTACGTTGTCTAATCTTCCGACTTACTTTTTATCTCTGTTTCCAATCCCTATGAGTGTAGCAAAAAGGCTTGAGAAAGTCCAAAGAGATTTCTTGTGGGGAGGAATGGGATATGAGCCTAAGTTGCATCTTGTAAGTTGGAGTCAAGTCTGTTGTCCCCTGCACTCTGGTGGTCTTGGCATTCGGAAGATGCGTCAGTTTAACCAAGCTCTCTTGGGGAAATGGCTTTGGAGATATGCGAATGAGAGTGAGGCTCTTTGGTACAAGATTATCAAAGCTAAGTATAAAGACCAGGATGGTGGGTGGTGCACGAAGGAGGTTTCGAGCTCTCATGGTGTGGGTTTATGGAAGCATATTCGACAAGGTTGGAACTTCTTTGCCAAAGGTATTCGGTTTGAGATGGGGGTGGGTTCGAAAGTTCGTTTCTAGCATGATATTTGGCGTGGAGAACATTCTTTGAAGCATGTCTTCCCGTCCCTATTTAGTATTGCTAGATACAAAGAAGCTTGAGTGAAGGATAATTTTACTTGGAGGAATGGGGTTGTCGAGTAGAATGTCATTTTTGTGCGACCCGTCCAGGATTAGGAGATGGAAATGGTCCTTTCTTTTTTTGATCGGTTGTACTCTTGCAAGATCTCCTTAGGGACTGTGGATCCTATTCGCTGGTCCTTGTCTAAAAAGGGTAAGTTCGAGGTAAAGTCGTTCTTCAAGGCCTTGTCCAACATTGACCATGAGGTGTTTCCTTGGAAGAGTATCTGGCGTACTAAGGTGCCATTGCGAGTGGCTTTTTTCGGATGGACTGCGGCCCTAGGCAAAACTCTGACTCACGATAATTTGCGTAAGAGGAACTTTGTGGTAATAGAATGGTGTTGTATGTGCAAGAAGACCGGAGAGTCAATCGATCATCTTCTTCTTCACTAGGAGATTGCAAGTGCTCTTTGGCATACTATTTTTAGTAGGTTTGGTTTACTTTGGGTCATGCCTTGCATGGTAAGGGACTTGTTCGATTACTGGTGGTCGGGAGGGCGTTCTCGAAGTGCGGTGGTGTGGATGATGATCCCTCTTTGTCTTATGTGGTGTATATAGAACGAAAGAAATGCTAGATGTTTTGAGAATTCCACTAGGACTTTAGAGGAACTTATTCATTTTTTCTTTTTTACGCTTTACTGTTGGACGACCGCTTGGCTAGCTCCTTTAGTGATTAGTTTTTCTGACTTTCTCTTTCACTTTTCTCCCTTTTAGGCGCTCTCTTTTTATACTCCCCATGTATGTGGGTTGCGCCCCTCTGCGTTTTTGTTCTATATCATTATTACTTATCAAAAAAAAAAGGAAGCAAGTATTAAGTGTATAAAATAAGATTGATTATTATGATTTTCCAATTACTTTAGGTTTTGTAAACATATGTGAAGAGCACATGAGTGACAATTGTCTTGTTTTGTAATCCATCATATATTTCGTCTCAGTTTATTTATTTATGAATAATTTTCTATTCAGAGAACATGGCAAAGGTTGAGGACTGTAGACATACTTCATGACGCCATTCCTCATCCCTACAATAGAGTAGGGCATCCAATGCATGTCAAGGTAAAAATATTTTCTTCTTTTCAAATGAATTGAATTTTTGTTGTACGAATAATCTCACGAAGCTAGTTTCTTTATTCACCACAAAGTGATGTGATACAGCAAACAAAGGCCAATACAAGAGATACCCTAGAGGCTTTGTCCTGTCTTTTTCTTTTTTTATTTATTTATTTTTTATTAATTTTTAACTTTTTTTTGGATGTGGCATTATCATGAAAATTGATACTTTGAAACTGTCATGCTGTACTACTACAGGATATTTATTTTAGGAGGGTAACCTAAGAGCTTTTAGCATTATGCTGTAAATAAAGTTTGAATATTCTGAAGGGAAATTGTCCTATAAAGGCCTGAGTTTTATCCTTGTGACAAACAAGAGTCTAAGTTTCTAATTTTGACAATTAAAGGCCTGAGTTTTTCCCCTATGCCAATTAAGTCATTTCGTTAAATTTTTGCCTGCCTCTCAACAGAAAATGTGCCAGCTGTCAACTTCGCTATGTCAAACAAACTAAATCCTTACACATGAATAAAAGGACATATCATTTACTCCAATTAGTGAAACACGTCTTATATCTTCGTCTCTGTGACACAAACATGTAAAGACATGTCAGTGCTACTTGGAAAAAACCTCTCTCTAACTTAATGATCTCTCTCTCTCTAACAAAAGAAGAAATACCCACCTTTGCCCTAATTCTCTGATGCAATGTGATTTAGTGGGATGCAAAGAAAACAGTAACAAGAAGGGATAGATAATTCTAGATCTTGAGTCCATCAAAGATCTAAGAATTCTTCTCAAAATGCTAGAGTTTATCTAGGGTTTCAAGGAAAAAGATGAAACTCAACTCAGAGTATTCTCATTGATAAAAACTCATATAATCAAAAGCTACATTCTAGGGTCTATAAAACATGTATATATTGGCCCCCAAACCCTAAACCTAATTATAATGCGAAATTAAGTCAGTTTAGACTTTTACACTGGCCGTTCAGACGGGACATACCCCCGTTCGGACGGTCACCCAAATAACTGAAATTAAAGTATGTAAAACAATTGAAAACTAAGTAAATATTGAAACATAACATGGGGCCATTCGGACAGCTTGCGAACGGACGTCTCGGGTTCTACTATGGTAACTTCTAGAAAAGGCCTGTTCGGGGCTCTTTTGACCCAGTAAACATCGGAGTTAGCAAACTCTCGTGAAACATGACTTTGTAGATCTTTAAGTTAAGTTTCCAACGTCCCGAAGCTTGCTCTAATCCGAGGTCTGAAACTCTAGATATAGCCTTTTTAGTAGGACTCGTCAAGTGCGAATTTTCACTTTTCTTTATGGAATCCTTAGCTTTTTGGTCTACATCATCTTTCCCAGGTTTGAGAGAATTCATCCTCGAATTCACACTCTCATTATTGAAGTCCGTAGGGAGTAAGCTCCACCCATTCCCCCCTACATCCCTCTCTCTCGGTCAACAACTCTAGTCGACACTCGCTCCATTTCTCCTTCTCTCTCTCTCTGTGCTTAATGTGGTGTATTTGGAGAAAATACTATGCTAAAAACTTCGAAGAATGTGAGAGAACGATGACAAACTTAAAAGCTTTTATGTTCAAGTTTCTTTATCATTAGGTGGCTGCTTTTATATATGTGTGTGCACGTGTGTGTATATATATATATATATATTTAATTTCTCAATGTGTAATTTTTTTAATTGAGTGTTTTTCTTGCATATTTTCCATGTGTTTGAGTGCTTCTTTATGAGATTGTATTACTTATCAAAAAAATAAAAAGAAAAGCCAACCATTTTGAGGCGCAAAGGAAATCTGATGCTTGATTTTTTGTGTTGGGGGATGGTGGTCAAAATGGTTGAATGCTTTAGTTTAGTTGGTCTAATATTCTAAAGGCTTTATTGGGGCTCTCCGCCACCCCTTAGCCATTGGGGGTGGTTGCGCCAGCCGCCCTGCCCCTTTTCACTTTGCATCAAATATCTGAACTGCTCGACAAATAAAACTCTCAAATCCTTTCCCTTTTTAAACAACTCTTGATCACTGAAAGTCATGCCATCGCTGATGATGACGATAACCTAGTTTTGTCTGAGTCGAACCTAAAGAGGCACTTCCGATTAGTCAAGCGCAGGCTTGCAAAATGTGCCGATTGGCTTTGTTTCTGGTGGTGGTGGAGAGAAGCAGAAATGGGGGCGGCTGCAGAAGATTGAGAATTCGAGGACTGAGCCAATGGCAGAGCATAAGGCCAAACCAAATGTTCCAGCCAATTTCTTTGTCGGCGAGGGGAGGAAGAAGCGAAAGCTAGGGAAATTGCAAATGAACGAGAATCCAATGATCAGGAGCTGTTAATCCAAGGCAGAGATGGTTGTAGCGGAAGAAGAGGTGGTGGTGGTGAACATGGAGGGGGTGGTTGGCCTACCCCAACTACACCCTTGGGTGACCGACAACCTTTTGAAGTTTAGGGGGTGATCTTTAGGGGGCGCATGACCACTATAAGGGGTGTCCTCTGAACTGCTCGACAAATAAAACTCTCAAATCCTTTCCCTTTTTAAACAACTCTTGATCACTGAAAGTCATGCCATCGCTGATGATGACGATAACCTAGTTTTGTCTGAGTCGAACCTAAAGAGGCACTTCCGATTAGTCAAGCGCAGGCTTGCAAAATGTGCCGATTGGCTTTGTTTCTGGTGGTGGTGGAGAGAAGCAGAAATGGGGGCGGCTGCAGAAGATTGAGAATTCGAGGACTGAGCCAATGGCAGAGCGTAAGGCCAAACCAAATGTTCCAGCCAATTTCTTTGTCGGCGAGGGGAGGAAGAAGCGAAAGCTAGGGAAATTGCGAATGAACGAGAATCCAATGATCAGGAGCTGTTAATCCAAGGCAGAGATGGTTGTAGCGGAAGAAGAGGTGGTGGTGGTGAACATGGAGGGGGTGGTTGGCCTACCCCAACTACACCCTTGGGTGACCGACAACCTTTTGAAGTTTAGGGGGTGATCTTTAGGGGGCGCATGACCACTGTAAGGGGTGTCCGGATTAAGCTGAAAATTCTTAACACAACCTGCGAATCCAACACTAACCCAACATGAAATTTGCAGGTTATGGTTTTTTATAATTCGGTTCCCCTAATTAACATGTTTAATAAATGGGTCAATCTCGGGTTAACTCACTTAATGCATGGATGACCCGCATAACCTGTATAAATATAAATTAAATTATACATATTTTTTACAATTAAAAAACAAAACCCCCTAAAAGAGAAAAAGCTAAACCTTAAAGTACTCGACACCACCACAATGCCGCTTCAGCTTCTCTAAGACTAACATTTCTCTGATAGAGTGATTCTCATTCTCTCTTGAACTCTTCTCTTCCACTCTATTTAAGACTTGAAACAACACCCACTGATGGCTGACCCACAGTGACATATGGAGATTCATATTGAGATCAATGTTTTTTTTTTTTTTTTTAAAGGGATGTTGTGATCAATGTTGGGCTGGGGTCAAAGATCACAAAAATTACTGATCGATTCGATGATCTTGTAATGCAAGAAGTGGATTTCAGATTGAAAGAAACTGACGATGGGAGGTCATATAGGAAAATGAGGATACTGGCGCCAACTTTTATAGTGACTGAACCGCGTGTTTATGGCAAGGACAAATAGAAAGAGGTTGTACTTGAATTGTTGCTGAGTGAAATATGTAGAGATGCTCAAGTCTTTGTGATGCCCAACTTTTATTCAATAATGAAAAATGGAATATCTTTTTTGATGTAAGAGCATGGGCTTGCGTTTTTTAAGATTTTGATGTTGTTAGAGGGGCAAAAGCAATTTTGAAATCAGTCACCTATGAAAGCTTTTATTTGAATTTGTGGAGATTCATAGTGGTGACATAAATGATCTGAACAATTTTGAATCTCCACTTGAAGTTTGTGGAGATTCATAGTAATAACTTAAATGTCTTTGTTTCATTTAAATTCATATATAGTTCGAAATGGGTCGTGTGTTGGTCAACCTAGTACAACTTGTTTATTAAATGGGTTATATAGGTTGGGTCGTGTTGGGTTAACACAATACAACCTGTTGATTAAGCGGGTTATACGGGTCGGGTCGGACTACCCACTTCTTTAAATGGGTCGTGTTGGGGTTGCTGGGTTTTGACATGTTTAAGTAAATAGGTCATGTCAAGGTTGACCCATATTAGGTTGAACCGTAAGTCGACCTAACATGAACTTGATACACCAACACAAATTGCTTATCCTATTCAGGACGCTCATTAATTTTTTTAGATTTCTTTTTTTCATTACTTTATTGCTGTCGTGACTCAATTCAGACACTTCATTTTGAATGAACAGCCTGGATCCTTTGAATTGCAGCCCCTTGCAATTCCTAGAAATTGCAGGAGCCCTCAATTTGCTTGTGTGGCTCTGATTTCGTCACTCACACTTTCAGGCGTCATCATGTTGCCATTCTTCTTTATTTTGTCCTCATTTTTAGTTTACAACATCAAATCAGATGCAGATAAGGAATCACTGTCTGCTTAAGTTTATGCAATGGTTTCATTAATGTGTAAGTGACGAAGAATAACAAAGCACCTGCATGTCAGACTCTGCAGCCAGTGCAATGATATGAAGTGCAGAAAGAATTCGTCTTTTACAGCCGATTATTTGTCTGGTTGTAACTGCAATACTTGGATTGAGCTGCATTTTTAACTTTAACTTCACATTTTAATTTATGTCCAAGTGTTGTCTCTGTTTACTATATTGTGGTCATCCTTGTTGACATCAGCCAATGCTTGGACACATTGTTCATATAAAACCAGAAAGATAATGTTGTATGCAGGTGGCACGGAGACGTTTCCAGTCTAAGAAGGATGCACCTTCCTTTGGTTGGGTTTATTGTGGGTCACATAATTTCAGTGCAGCTGCCTGGGGACGACCAATTTCCAATCCATTTGGTTGTCAGGATAATGGATTTGAAAAAGGCAAGTCACCGTTGGGTAGGAGGCTTCACATATGCAACTACGAACTTGGGATCATATTCATCTTTCCCCCAACAGAGACAAAGGGTGGCACTGACAAAAATTGTTCAAACTTGGATGATGTTGTTTTGCCTTTTGTTGTGCCTGCTCCAAAATATGGGCCTAGAGATAGGCCTGCAACAGGGCAGGCTATGAGGGAGGCGTTAGCTGAACTTACTGAGCAAGAGAGAAAGAGAGATGTAGAAATAGCTGCAGCAGAAGAGATGATGGAAGAGATCCCAGATGAAGAAGAGGAAGCAATTGAGGCAACCAATTATTTTGTAGAGAAGGAAGAGGAGAAGGCTTATGCGGAGATGTTGTGGAGCCAGGTTGACTCATCACAGACTTGTTGAACCACCTACCGAGAGGAAAGGTTTGATTGCTGGGGAGCAGAAAGCTATAGTAATCCAGTGGCAGTGCCGTATGGTTTGTAGTTGGGTGTATATATCCTCTGGATATTGGGATTATGTTGTTTATATATATCATTTCGATATTAGTTATAAAGCATTGTATTTTTCCAAAACAATGAATCCCCAACACTTCCGTTTAGATTCCAGTTTTTAGCCCTTTTTTAAAAAAAAAATTAATTGTAGATAACAGATTTTTTTTTTCAAAATTGTCCATGTGCGAAGTTGTGTTTAGCATGAAGCAGGAAAACTTATCAAATAAGAATTATTCTCCAAATTACCCTTGCATGGCCGGCTGGCCCAGCCCGGCCACTTCAAGTCACCATAGCATTGTGTTTTTCTATAAATAAAACATGCCAAGCCTTGCCATTTCATACAAAGTTTCACTTTTGCTTAGTTTTCCTTAAGCTTTTCTCTCCATTTCTCTCTTGCACAACACACTGCTAGAGGCTTGATTTTGGTGTTCAATTTCTCTCATCCTCCAAGCTCTTAACCCATGCCGCTAGGGAAAGAATTGGAAGGTTGTCTTCCAAAGTAATCTTGGTAACTGTCTATGCACGTAGTTGTCTCTCGAATATTCTTAAGAAATCATTTGAATCACTTATGCCATACCGAGTCCCAAAAACTCTAAAGATATGGTTTGAATGTGAGCTTTCAAGAAAATATTTTATGATTCACTTAGTATTCTCCCTAAGTTTTTGATTGTATTTTTTTGTTCTCCAATAAATTGTTTAATGACCCCCAATAAACTTAAGAAATAAAAAGAAGTAAAAAGTGATGTAAATTGCCTTTACTTTTATTGTCTCCATGATCGTCCTTAAGACTATTATGAGTGATTGTCTTTCTTGTGATTGATCTTATGACTTTCATAAGTGATCCTATTTACTTTTATTATCCTTATTGTATTTACCTTTATTGTCTTTACTTATATTGTCATTATGATTGTCTGTAAAACTTTTATGAGTGATCGTATTTTACATTTGTCCTTATAATTGTCCTTAAGACTATCATAAGTGATTGTCTTTATATTTATTGTCCTTACAATATATCTTAAACCCTAGAAGGTTCATGTTTAAATAGTATGCCACCACAAGGCACAAGCTTTGGCTTGTTTCAGCATTTAAACATTGATCTTGGTTTTAAGACTATTGTAAATTATTGTTTCAGATTAATGAAGTGATTGATAATGATGAATATAAAAAGGTAATGGTTTATAAACAAAGTATTATTTGAAGAAAAATTGATGAACATGTTTGTTTGTATGAATGAAAATATATGCATGAAAGAGTGAAAGTACTCGCTGTGTTTCATGATTATAATTGTTGGTGTACTGTTCATTATTTGCGTTGAAAACATCATATTTATATAGATTTTAATATGTGAAATATTTTAATTAAATGGGGTAAATAATAATGGAGTTAAAGTTAGAACTTAGACCTTTGATGTTAATCAGATAAGAGAAAAGAAATTTAATTATTTAATTAATAATTTAACAAATTTAGGAAGGAAACTATTTCGGGCAAGCATATGTAGTTTCCTCTAGTTTGCTACCGGAAAAGTGAAAACGCATAAACCGAGCCCTTCCCAACCCCACAAGGCAGTTGGGTTGGATTGACGTGTAGTCCTACTCTACTCCATGCCTTTCTTGTACCTCCGTGCTTCCTTTCTCCCGACTCCAAACTCCAAGCAGACAAAATAAATAAACATGAACCCCCTGATTGCTATAATTGCTTTTGTCTTCTCTGATCCGAAGAAGAATGCAAGTGTCGTCCATTTGCTCGCCGCTGAGATCCTTCACCCTTACCCGTCATCATCATTCCTGCTCCCTCCCGCTTCAATTTTCTCATCATCATTCTTCTTCTTCTTCCAATGCCATTAGTTTCAGTATTAGTGGTATCCTGGAATCTCATGCCCATGGCCATGGGCACCTCAAGCTCCTTCCGGTCTACTTCTCATTTCCTTCCTCCGCTCTTAGAGATATTACTACTACTACTACTCGGAGGAGGAGGAGGAGAAGGCGTTTTTCCGTGGTCTCAGCGGGTGCTGGGGGCTTGGAGCCATTCACGGAACGAGCAATTAAGGCCGTAATCTATTCCCAAAGAGAAGCAAAAGCACTTGGCAAGGATATGGTATTTCCCCAGCATCTCTTGCTGGGTTTAATCGCCGAGGAGGAGGAGCATCACTTCCATTCTCTTCACCATGGCTTTCTTGAGTCGGGCATCAGCCTCCACAAGGCACGTGATACTGTTCGCACCATTTGGCATCATCACCATCATGTAAATGTTCCTACTAATACCACCACCGCTGTCCCCTTTTCCATTAGCACAAAGCGCGTCTTTGAGGCTGCGCTCCACTACTCCAGGACCATGTCTCATCATTTCATCGCCCCAGAGCACATCTCCATAGCACTTTTCACCCTTGATGATGGCAGTGCCGCTCGAGTGCTCATGAGGTACTCACCCCTTTCTCTTTTGCAGAGGAGCAAGCTAGATAATAATAATGAAAGGAAATAGGATAAACACAGTGGTTTGGCATATAGCCTACATTCACACAAGGCCTTATATCCTACATATTTCCTTGATTTATGATCTTATTGAGCTTTATATATGATTTGAAATATTTCAAATACAAACATCGACAACTTGAACTTCGGCGACTGTCGCCGAGATTTGAACATAAACAGCTTTTTTTGCTGGTCACTTTGGCTGGAATTTTGACAACGGCAACTTTTTGCCGAAATGAGCCAACTGTTGGCTTAAAATGGGCCACATGGCCAAAACATCTACCTCTTTGGGTATTTTTTTTTTATTATACCATGGCAACCTTATTAATTTGTTGATAATTCGTGGCATAGTCGTGATTGGTCAAATTTTTATCTGCGCAAAGGAATTTGGAACAAAATGTAGTGCCAATTTGCCATTCATATTAATTCTGCTATATCGATCAAATGTAATTTCAGACTAGGGGCAAATGTCAATCAGTTGGCAGCTGTGGCACTCTCTAGACTTCAAGGGGAGCTTGCCAAAGATGCTAGAGACCCCTCTTTGGCAATTAAAGGAATACGTGAAAAATCTCTTTCTAGAAAATCCACTGCTATGAGATCCTCTGAAAAGCCGAAAGGTTATAAGTCCATGTCCTCAGTTTCTTTGGTTTTTCGATTACAATAGCGGGAGAGTAATATTTTGTATCTCAACTGAATTTTCAGAGAGAAGTGCTTTAGAAAAGTTCTGTGTGGATCTTACTGCCCGAGCTAGTGGAGGGCTCATTGATCCTGTTATTGGCAGAGATACTGAATTTCAAAGAGTTATTCAGATACTTTGCCGCAGAACCAAAAATAATCCCATTCTTCTTGGTGAAAGTGGTGTTGGGAAAACAGCCATTGCTGAAGGACTGGCAATTAGCATTGCACATGCAGATGTTCCCTTTTTTCTCTTGGTGTGCTATAATTCTTCTACTTCCGTACTCATCCAGATGAATCTTGTTACATTTCATTTAAAAAAATGTTTTATGTTACTAATTTGATGAGTTTATTGTTGTTTCCATAGACAAAACGCGTAATGTCCTTGGATATAGCACTATTAATGGCTGGTGCCAAGGAGAGGGGAGAATTAGAGGCTCGTGTTACTAAATTAATCAACGAAGTACTGAAAGCAGGTGGACACAATTTTAGAGTTCCATTTCTAAATGGAACTGCTTTTACTATTGCTCAGTCCTGATATGCTTTCATTTGCAGGTGATGTCATTCTTTTTATTGATGAAGTCCACATGCTTGTTGAATTTGGAACAGCTGGACGAGGAAATAAGGGGTCTGGTCTTGACATTGCTAATTTATTGAAACCGTCACTAGGGAGGGGTCAATTACAGGTGACTTTTTCTCATATAATCTTTGCTCTTCTCATAACTAGTCATGTTAGGTGTAATATATAGGCATTCCATCTGTGAATGATCATTGAAGCATGAGTCCTAAAATTGAATTTGTATTATTTTTTGTTAAATAGCTGTGAAAGCTGCCACTTATCTGAAGTAATAGTTATAGCTAGTGAAGTTAGGATCAATAATTGGTGACCAGATTCCATTGGTGGGGTTGGTCACTAAGTGGTCCTCACGGACAATCGGGATGCCATTGTATCCTTGGCCTCTGGTGTTAGGGTTGCAGCTGGACCCAGGGAATCCTTCATAGAAAGAGCCTCATCAGACAAATTTACTATTATGCTTTATACCAATTGTCTAACCAGCATCCCCATAGGGTTCAAATGAATAAAACTGATATGTCACTCAAGAAAGAAGGCTCTGTTTGATGAAAGTTTGTTAAAAAGATGCCGTTAGAATTTGTCGTATACGATTGATAATGGCTATGATGGTCTGGTTAGGTGCAGTGAAGATCTATTGAATGTACCAACATGAAGGAGTAATTTAAATGCACTTGAAGGAGAAGAGGAAGGTCAAAGTGACGTAGCCAGAGGTGGTGATCAAAGACATTATACGGCCGGGATTGAATAGCAAGAGTTAAACAAAATCAAGACTAATATAGCTGACCCTAGTTGCTGGTTTTTAGGATTGTTGAATTGAGTCTAGTGAAATTGTGAGATGACCCCATCTAACATATTTTTCTTCTGCCAATACTCGTTATTACTTGATAAAATGGTAACATTCAACTCAAGTTCCTTCTCCTCTTGAGATTGTAATTTAGTTATCCTTGCCTTTCCCAATAATCTTCATTGCCAGGGAGTTATCTCTTCTCTTTCCTAGAAAGTTGTTTTGAGCGTGAACAGTGGGAAAACTTTATAATATCTTCCAAAGTTTTCATGAGCGTGAACAATGTATAGAGAAGTCTGCTTGGTAACTAGGGATTTGTTTTAATAAATATGATTGGTTCTGTCATATTGAAGGTGCACTAACATCCCATTGGTTGTAGTGCATTGCATCCACAACTATAGATGAATACAGGATGCATTTTGAGAAGGATAAAGCATTAGCAAGAAGATTCCAGCCTGTGTGGATTGGTGAGCCTAGCCAGGTTGTTTTCAATATTTGTATTTTTGTCTTATGATATTTAAGGGCCAGTTGGTACCTAACTTGATTAAATATGCAAATTCTTTTAGGATGATGCAGTGAGAATATTGTTGGGTCTGCGTGAAAAATATGAGGCTTATCACAACTGCAGATTTACACTGGAAGCCATAAATGCAGCTGTGCATCTGTCAGCCAAATATATATCTGATAGGTATCTTCCTGATAAAGCTATTGATCTCATTGATGAGGCTGGAAGTCGAGCTTGTATTGAAGCCTTCAAGAGGAAGAGAGAACAGCAAACACGTATACTTTCAAAGTCCCCAGATGATTACTGGCAAGAAATTAGAACTGTCAAGGCTATGCATGAAATGGTAATGACAGTCTCCAAATAGATTGCTTAAAAATTCTGATGATGTGCTGATAACACAAGTTTTGTCTCTAATGCAAGCAGGTCCTGGCAAGTAAGGAAGATGATTGTGGTTCTAGCATGGATGATACTATTGAACTCGCTCCAAAATTCACTTTGCCTTCCACATTAGATGATGATGAGTATGACATTTGGCCCCAAAAATATGTATGAAGTATGAAAACAGTAGGCTGCATTGCCCTAGGAATCAGTTTGATACTTAACTAACTTTCCTGCTTTGATTTTTGTCAGACCTATGGTGGTAGGACCGGATGATATAGCTGCAGTTGTTTCACTGTGGTCTGGGATTCCAGTTCTGCAGCTTACTGCTGACGATAGAATGATTTTGGTGGGTCTTGATGAGCAACTTAGGAGACGAGTTATTGGTCAAGATGAGGCTGTTGCCGCTATTTCTCGAGCTCTTAAGAGATTCCAAGTTGGCCTGAAAGATCCCAATAGACCAATGGCTGTGTTGCTCTTTTGTGGCCCAACTGGGGTTGGCAAAACTGGATTAACAAAAGCTTTGGCAGCATGCTATTTTGGATCAGTAAGGCCTCAAACTCTCTCTCTCTCTCTCTCAGTACACGTACATCTTCTGGTCAGGAGATTGATATTAATTTAGAGATCTCTTCGAGGTCACTTCACTCTCTCTAGGTAAACAGATTTCTTAGAATTGTGTATCCCCCTCTCATTCCAACACCAAGCCTTTAAAAACAAAAAAAAAGGAAAAAAAGGAATTTCCCTTTGATATAGTTGGACACTATTTCATCCTAGGAGCTTAAGCCATTAGGTTTGGCACAACCATGTATATCAATCACCTATTTTTTCACCATTTATTTGATGTGGGAGTTTACAGCCACAGTGAGCCACGCATGAACTCCAATATTTTTCCTTAAAATGCAAATAAAGATGCCTTTCTAAATTGAAGTGTTTCATGAAGTCGGAATAAAATAGAGCTACAGATCTTTATTTTACACATTCCACTTTTAAATTGAAGCAATGCAATCAAGATCCATAATAGCCACTCTCATTACTTCATTTGCATATTTTATTGATATCCTGATCAATTAATATATATATATTTTACTTTTAACTGCAAAAGTAAGCGGAAAAATGGAATGCTTACATATGACAAGCATTCAAACAAGAATTTGATGCTATTTCCTTAAAATCTGTTTTTTTTAAGTGGACAGTTTTTGTAGCATGGAGGAAGTATAATAAATGTGTATGAAAACTTGAATTTAAAAACTTGTGTTACAGGACAAATGGCTCTAGCACCAAATCTGACGTAGTACGGCAGCAAATCAAATTTTGTCTTTGTCTTATCAGGGTAAATCTTAGGGAGAAGATTGTGGATATGAGGTTCTAAAGGTGAGGAGGGGAAGTAGCTGATTTATGGCGCAGATCAGGCTAGGAAAGATTGAATTTTGAAGGGTTTTAAGGGCTGGAATCAAAAGCAACTGTAGGATTTCTTTTGGCAGCAGGTATTTTAAGCATTAAGGCTGTAACAACCTAGGGAAAGTGCTAGTCAAATCTGCACTACCACTTTAAAAGGAGTAGTCAAGTTGCAATTGGAGTTTTTTAGAATCACTTATAAAGCCACTCATCTAATAAGGAACCAACACATGACTTAGTACTCATAAACATCTTTATAATTCACCCACTCAATGTGAGTAATTCATCTTCTCAAAATAGAACTAAGTTTTGGGGTGTCACAAAAGTTGTTTTGATACTATTTATAATGATTCAAAGAAAAAGTTAGCCACATCTGCGCTATCATTCCAAACTGACTAGTCAAGTTGTAATTAGAGCTCCTTAGAATCATTTATAAAGTCAAGTCTCACCAATGTGGGATTTTGCACTTATGAATACTTTTATAATCCGCCTACTCAATTTGGACAATTCTTCATTCCAATGTCGGGCGAACTTTTTGAGGTGTCACAAAGGCTGGTGGGTCTTAAGGTGGAAAAAGGGCTAGGAAATATGTAGGGTTTGAGGTTTATGTGGTATAATTAGATGGGTATGATTTGGGGTTGAAACAGGTGAGGAAGGGAAGAATATAACCTCTGGTTTGTTGCTGTTGATAGTAAACTGAGAACTGTATCTGGTATGGGTTAATTTGATTGATTTGAAAGCTAGTCAAAGGATTTGTGTCCTAGGGATTTAAGGGTTGATGGTGAGATTCAAAGGTAAGGTACGTTTTGAAGGGTCGAATGAGTTGTTTAGGGTTTCTATCCTAGATGTTGAACCTAATAATCCCTAAGCATCACACCTAGGATTTGAATCTCCCATCACTCTAACAAACTTAAAAGAGTATACAAAAGTTTTTTTTTTACAAGTAATGAAAAACTTTATTGAAAAGCGTAAGGCACCCCTAAGTACACATGCCGTATACATAGGGGTTCCTACAAGCCCAAAACCCAAAAAACAGGAAGAACACCCACAACCCAACCAACCCAAAATGTCCACAAACCCAACACCCATAAGACATCAAAACCCAAAACCCTCAAATGCTAACACGTGTGGGCCTTGCCTTTCCCATGCCTAGATGATGTTCCCTTAATAAA
Source organism: Corylus avellana (assembly GCF_901000735.1). Classification (NCBI taxonomy): domain Eukaryota; kingdom Viridiplantae; phylum Streptophyta; class Magnoliopsida; order Fagales; family Betulaceae; genus Corylus; species Corylus avellana. Next base: position 30,143,692 of record NC_081546.1, read on the forward strand.
AAAGACGCCCTTGTTTGTTGACTTGGATATACACTAGCACTAAAATTGAAGAAAATACAGATAATGCTAAACCAAGAGGTTCCTCACATAAAAATATTAAAATTGGGGGTGGAGGGGTGGGGTGGGTGTTCTGATTAGACCTGACACCAAATTTAGACTCTAATTTGACTAATCTTGGTCTTTAAGCTTGCTTTTTCTAGAGCTTCTAGGAGTCTGCTTTAATTTAAATACTGCATACAACAAGCAATGGGAATATGGATGAAAGGGATGATGGACTGCAATAGATTGAGGAATTGACAGTGGAAATATTAGAGATCAAAGTTGATTTTGTGGTCAAAACTTAATGTAGTTCTGTGATGTCAATCTCACAAGGGGTCTGAATCAACCATTAAATTAGATTAACAATGTTAACCATTCGGGGCTTTTCAAATGATGCCATAGTGGTTTTGCATTCCAATCCACCTCTCATTGAAATGCTTAGTCTAATTTCTGTGATCCCTGGCATCATTATTGCAGGAAGCAGCCATGATAAGATTGGATATGAGTGAATATATGGAGCGGCATTCAGTGAGCAAATTAATAGGCTCACCCCCAGGTTATGTTGGCTATGGAGAGGGAGGCACTCTTACAGAAGCTATTAGAAGACGACCTTTCACAGTGGTATTGCTCGATGAAATAGAGAAAGCCCATCCAGATATACTAAACATTCTCCTCCAATTGCTTGAAGATGGCCACCTTACTGATTCTCAGGTTTGTGCCTACTGGTATGCACTAGTATACACTAAGAAAATGGTGGAAATGAAAGAGTGGACTGTGGACTCTGATTAATAGAAGGAAAAAAGATGACTATGGTTGCACAATGAAATTAAAAGAGAAAAAACTAAAAAAAATGGAATATATTTTTAATCAAGTTTTGTGTAAGGGTTTTCTTGATTAGAGAATCTTTGAGTATTCATCCTCTTATTTTCTTAAAACTTGGTTTGACAGGGACGAAGAGTATCATTTAAGAATGCATTGGTGGTGATCACTTCGAATGTAGGTTCTATTGCCATTGCTAAAGGTAGACAGATCTCCATTGGTTTCTTGACTGCTGATGATAAGTCAACTTCATATACTGCAATGAAAGCAATGGTAATGGAAGAACTCAAGGCATATTTTTGTCCGGAGTTGCTCAACAGGATAGATGAAGTAGTTGTGTTTCGTCCCCTTGAAAAGGCTCAGGTTTGTGGCCTTTCATTGTTTGTTAGCTCCAGTGCTGTTCATGCGCATGTAGGCTCAATGTTTTGAAAATCATGCAATAAAGAAATTTTTTAAAAAACACACACACACACACACGAGAAGAAAGAGATTTAAGTAGGTTAAAGTCTGATACGTCTCTGGAGAAGAAAATTCTACTTTCAACAATAATACTTCTTATGAGTGTAAGCCTCTCAATTCCAAACTCTCGAAACCTAAATCCAAATACACCAAATTATGAATGCTGACTTGTCTTTACAGTTGTAGACATACGCATTGGCTTAACAACAGGGTTTAATAATGTTTCATCCTTTCGCCATGTTAGACATGGACTATGAAAACACTAGGAAAACACCGCACCTTCTTTCCATTTTTCTTTTCCTCACTCAACTTGGTGACAAAGCTACTCGCCAACATGGGGGTCACCAACTGCCTCATGTGCAGGGCCTAACAATTATGGCCTGCAATATTGAGTTTCTTTATTGGAAGAGCAACTCCGATAAATCTCCAAGTATATAAAGTAATATTCATCATTTTTGACTTAAAGAAACCGGTTGCATACATTTTAGCTCATCTAGTACTATGATATGAATAAGTCTGTTGAATTGGTATTGATTGATACTAAACTTCTAAGTGTTAAGTTCATGTCATCCTTTTATTCCAGATGCTCGAGATTCTTAATCTGATGCTGCAAGAGGTGAAGCAAAGGCTCGTGTCTCTAGGAATTTGTTTAGAGGTATCTGAATCAGTTAAGAATCTCGTGTGCCAACAGGGCTATGACAAGATGTATGGTGCCCGGTCTCTGAGGAGAGCTGTTAATTTAATAATTGAGGATGTCTTGAGTGAAGCGATCCTTTCTGGAGATTACAAGCCTGGTGATACTGCAGTCATTGATTTGGATGCTTCTGGAAATCCATTTGTATTAAATCTATCAGATAGGAGTCCCCAAGTGTCTGATTCAGCATCCATCTCGTAATTAGTCTGTAACTTCATGGTGTAAGTGTGTTGTTTGTAGTTTTGGTAATATTGAGGCAAGTGTAAATTACTAAAATGATAAGTGTCTAAGACTGATAATGATCTAACTTTGTTGCTGTTACTTGATATTTTATGATGTTTTGTTCTAGAATTCGGAACATTGCAACTTTTATGAGAAAGCATGGTATCTCGCATTAACAACTCTGTCTCTAGCTCTCTTCATCCTACTCTAGCTACCTCTCTCTTTTTTCTTCTCTTTTTTTTTTTTTTTTTCTTTTTTTTTTTCATTTTTTATTCAAATAAAAGAGAACCAGGAAAGGGAATTACATAGGTGGGGCTTTGCTGCTCCTTAATCTGATAGAAGAAAGAAAATGAGAAACAGTGGGAATACTTCTGAACACTAAGTGGGAAGCGGCCCATCTAGTTACAAGGTGTGCACCTATATTTGCACATCCGGAAATCTTAACAGCTTCCCAATCTAGGATGGAAAGCAATTGGAGTTGAGTATCGGAAATAACAGGCGTCGAGTTCTAGTCCAAGAAGAGGTGAGGATCCTTTACAACAAAGATGGTAAGCAGGGAGTCCCCTTCAATGATTTGTCGGGGCGGCCAATGGAAACTGCTATTATGGAAGCTGGAAGGGCTGCATGGGCTTCACCCAACTATATTAATAAACTTACGCAAAAGAACAAGTGAAGAGGTATCATCATCCAAGTTGACAGAAATTAAAAATAAAAAAAGAAAAGAAAAGAAGAGGTATCACCACAAGTTCACAACATATTAGATCAAAGACTCACCTTTGAAAAATAAATATTGTAGTTTGTATGTTGATTATTCTTTAAAAACTTCTTATTCGAAAAGAGGTTTTTAAGGATCGTAGCTTTCGGGAATATGACAATATTCTAATAAAATAACTTTTGGTTCAAATAATGTCTTTGGCTATGAAAATAAGGTTTTACAAGAGTTTTTTATGCAATTAATATGTGACTCTTGGAAAAAGTCAACTATATTAATAAACTTAACTAAAAGAACAAGTGAAGAGGTGTCATCATACAAGTTGAGGGGGAAAAAAAATTAGACAGTTATTAAAGAAAAGAAAAGAAGAGGTATCATCACAAGTTCACAGTATATTAGATCAAAGACTCCATTTAAACAATATTTTGCAAGAAAGTATTGGTTTAAAAGAAGTGGCAAGTACATATTATTGGAGTTCATTGTGTCCATCATCGTACTATTAATTTATGTAAATATGGAAGTTCGTAGCAATTTGCTAAACACTAGTAGAAGTAATTGGAAAGTTAGTTATTAAAGAAAAAAAAAAGGATTATTTTCACATAAATTTTCAAAGTATTTTTATAATCTCTATTGATCATTTGAATTTCCAATGTCACAGTATAATCTTTTATGAAATAAAAGTGGCAACCTTTTGCATTTTTCTGTAGTATTTTGGGGAGAATAATGCAAAAGGTTGCCCCTCTGAGGCTCCTTTGGTAGTTAAGTTGCAAATCTAAACCCCTTGTTTAGAGCATTTTTTTATTTAATTTTTTTATCAATCTTTCTTGCTAAGAAGATTGTAATTCCTTTGATTTGTCTTCTTCAACAACTTCAGCAACAACTAATAAATAATTCATGGGGCAACCACTTGAGATGTGCATGCCCTTGAAATCTTTTATTGTAAAGTAACCCATATTTACTTCTTCCTTCTTCTATTACGGTGGCCGAATAGAAGAAAAGGCAAAATGAGAGAGAGAAAAAAATTAATGCAAACAATTGAGAAAGAGAG
>NC_081546.1:30147823-30147974 GCF_901000735.1 Corylus avellana
ATTTTTTGCATGCTCTAAAAATACATGTCAGTTTAATAAACTAAAATTCTTCCAATCCAATTTAAAAAAAAAAAAAAAAAAAAAAAAAAAAAAAAAAAAATTTCTGTAATCATATAATCAATATTATAAAACAAAAGCAAAAAGTTCAAAG
>NC_081546.1:30147994-30152850 GCF_901000735.1 Corylus avellana
AAATAAAAATCACAAAAAGTTACTTGCAGCAACTTCCTTATTAATTTCTTAAATACTGAGAATACTATAGTGTTACTCAAAGCATTGGGTAGCACTTTAGCTTCCATATCAATTATTTTTACACAAAAAATTTCTCTCTTTGTAAAACCCCAAGTAATTATTTGGTTGTGTTTGGCACAAGTAAAAAGGTTAACGGGTCTACCAATTTCATTAGGGTTCATTGGGAGTAAGTATTTTGACTTTTAGTTCGGATTGAACATTTTAAGCCCAGTACACCGAACATTAGATCCAAAACTCTAATGAAGAACATTCGACCATGGACCACCCGAACGCTCGACCTACAACCCTGACTACCCAAACGTTCAAAGAAAGCAACACCCTCAACTTTTCTTACCCTATAAATACCCCATCCCCTTCGTTTCTCAAACCATTTACGCCCTTTTTACTCAGTGAAACCCCTCTGTGTGTGTGTGTGTGTGAATTTTGAAGGAGGAAAAGTGTTCATTTGGCTGTTTTGCTTCAAGGAGATAATCTTTTTAGCTTAATTCATTCCTTATCTAGTTGTAATATTGTTTAGGTATTTTTCATAGCTTAGTTTGTGTGTTTTGAGCTTATAATGGTATTGTTGGTCTTATATTGGTTTAAGCATGAGTTAACGTTTTGATGATGTTAGACGTAGTTTCTTTTGTATGGAGATATTATTTTGGGTTAATACTCTGTTAAGGATCATGTTAAGACCTTAGGACTTCCTTAGAAGTGGTTTAGTGACTTTTTGGTTTGAGATGAGTTTTCTACCCAATACCGAATGTTCGACTATCCCTGTCCGAACGTTTTATGTCGTGGTCGAAGTTTGAACCCCTTTATTTGAATGTTCGATGATCAAGCAGAAAGTCTGGTTTGAACATGTTTAGGTATAGGGTTTGTTTTAGTTCGAGTTTAGAACTAATGATAGATATTTTCTCAGATTTTTTAGGGTATGAAACCGTTGGAGGATTTTGTTATTTTTCTGCATATCATGATTACTTTATGTATACCAAATATGCATATTTACAACTCTCATTAAATATATTTTGGATTACTATGAACTTTATTTTGAGAAAACATGTGCCGATTAAGCAAGATAATGAAAATGATGAGATTTGTAAGAACATGCATATAAAAGACGGAAAGACTAAATTGCATTGTATGACATAGTACACCGGTACATGTGGGATAACGGCTATGGAGTTACTATAAAAGTTAACCTTATGGTCAAATATCTTTATATTTATATATGAGTCTTGGATTCAATGGTTGTTTGTGACCAACGCAATTGTGTTTGATTAGTGGTCACTATAAAACGTACATCATTAGTAGTGTGGGCCACCCGAAGTTGGACTCGGTCCAGCTGTTATTGTTATGGACGGTAGGGTACAATAGTCGGGTGTACCAGTATTGTATTACAGGTTCTCGGGACAGCGCCAATCTTGCCAAGAATGGGTAATTTCTAAGGTATACCATATGGAGTTGAACTATGACATGATTCTTATATTATTACATGTACTATATCTATATTGCATCCACGATCATACGATGAATTTTGACCTTATAATGTTGCATGTGATTTATAAAATAACTAAGTTCACCATATAATAACGTGTATGTCATGTGCATTTATATTCATTAAGTTATCTTATTCTTGTATCGTTTCCTCTATATGTATACCTATGTAAAGAAGATGGATCCCATGAAGCATCCAATTGTTGTGAGGGATTTGATCCGGGTCATTTTTTATGATTTGGACCTCGTATGACTCCAAGTTCATGTGGGACGCTGATGGAGTTATCCACCAAGATATGATATAGATTATTTTTAGGGGAAACTTCACTTACCCCCCCCATACTTTCATCCTTTTTGCAGACACCCCCTCATTGTTCAAAACCTCTCACTTACGTGTATCAAAGTCTGAGTTTCGTTCACTTTGGCCCTTCCGTTAGGATTTTCTGTGAAATCCTAACGGAAGGGGTCGCACGTGCCGCACACGTGCGAAAGAATTATTGGAAGCCCCGTTTTACCCCGGATGCGACCACATGTACAAACACTCTTAGGGTTTTTTTAAGAAAATCACGAAAACTCGAAGATTGAAAAACGATTTGGATAGCGTCTTCGTGAAGAACACAGGCTGACGACCACTGATCTTCGTCAACCCACCCAGTGAGTGTAAATCGCGATTCCACCCAGATTTAAATCGCGATTCCACCCAAATAAACGAACTCCAACCCTAAATCGCGATTCCACCCAACCCTAAATCGTGATTCCACCCAGTGCCTCTCTCGTGTAGTTGCGTTGGAAGATTTGCCCGTAAGCCGTCTTCTTCGTCACTGCCATCTTTTCCAGGTATAGTCCCTTTTGTCAAATGATTTTGGTTGTTTTATTTATTGGTATGCCGAGTCGTCGACCATTGTGGTCCCCTTTTCCGTATGCCGAGTTTCACATTGTGGTCCCCTTTATTGTCGAATGTTGTCTATTTGTGGGTTGTCTATTTGTGGGTCATATGGTTTTATTGTCAAAAGTCTGTCAAATAAAAAACGATTTGTGTACTGGTGGGTTGAATAAAGCGGGTGTCCACTTTCTTTGGTCAAATTGATGCTAGCAAAATGTTGGGTGTCCATTTTCCATTTTTTAATTGGCTACTGTCGGTTGAAGAAACTTGACTGTCTGTTAGGGTTTGCTTTAGCAAAAAAGTCACTGCATATTTAGGGTTTAGCAATAATTAAGTCCATACTTAGAGTTAAATTCTCACTGTTTGATTGCTGTTCTTCACTGCAAAAAGGCACTGCATATTTAGGGTTTAGCAATAATTAAGTCCGTACTTAGAGTTAAATTCTCATTGTTTGATTGTTGTTGTTCACTGCAAAAAGGCACTGCATATTTAGGGTTTAGCAATAATTAAGTCCATACTTAGAGTTAAATTCTCACTGTTTGATTGCTGTTGTTCACTACAAAAAAAGTCACTGCATTTTTAGGGTTTAGCAATAATTAAGTCCATACTTAGAGTTAAATTCTCACTGTTTGATTGCTGTTGTTCACTGCAAAAAGGCACTGCATATTTAGGGTTTAGCAATGATTAAGTCCATACCTAGAATATTCTGGATGCTTTAGCCAAAAGTCACTGCATACTTATGGTTTAGCAATAATAGTATGTATACTTAATGGTTTATTTCTCACTGTTTGATTGCTTTTTAGGCTTTAGGGTTTGTAAGCTTTAGGGTTTGTTAGTTTAATGCTTTTTTGGAATATTCTGCATGCTTTAGCTAAAGCTCACTGCATACTTATGGTTTAGCAATTATAGTACGCGTACTTAATGGTTTACTTCTCACTGTTTGATTGCTGTTTAGGGTTTAGGGTTTGTTTCTTTAATGCTTTGTTGGAATATTCTGCATGCTTTAGCCAAAGCTCACTGCATACGTAGGGTCACTCAATGGTGTATTTTGTTGCTTCCTTTTTTTGTGTTCTGTAAATATATGTTGCATTTTGTTTAATGCTTTTTGCATCCTGTCTCAATGTGGCAGGCCACATAATGGCGAGTGACATATTGCTGTTTGAGGTCCATTACAATGGTTACTTCAATAGGGCAAATAGGTCTACGTATGTGGGTGGGTTTGTTCATAATCATTCGGTTCATGATGTACATAAGATGTCTTTCTCGAAAATTGAGGAAATATGTAAGGAGTATGGGTATAGGTTTGGTGACCTCATTCACTACAAGATACCTGATACGTCTTTAGATGAAGGATTAAGGCTGATATCATCTGATCATGATGTAAATGAAATGGTTTCACACCATTTAGGGCATGGGCTAGCTGAGTTGTATTTGGTTTCGTTTGATGTAGATGCGGTAGATGACAATGCAGAAGAGGATGAAGAATATGAGAGGACTGTTGTATATAAGAAGGATGCTTTCTGGGACGAGGTTCTTAGTGTAGATACTGATGCTGAGTCATCAGATGGGGAGGAGCATGTGGAGTCAGAAAGGGTGGGGGGTTCGGGTGTTGTTGATGATGAAGCAGGGTTTAGGGGTGAGGAAGATGGGGGTGAGGAAGCTGGGGGTGGACATGTGGAAGAAATAGGGGGGGAAGATGATGAAGATGATAGTGAAGATCTTTGTCCGAGTGACATACTTAGGTCGCCCGCTCCTAGTGCTAGTGACGATGAAGAAACATCAAGTCGTCGTGATGTCACCAAAAGAATTCCATTTACCAAAGAAGAGATGCAAAATCCAGTGTTGCAAATAGGTCATGTGTTTGGTGATGCGGTGCAGTTTAGAAAAGCGGTGAAGCAAGCAAATATTTTGAAGGGGAAGGATTTAGAGTTCCCAAGAAATGAAACCAAGAAGGTTATAGCTCGTTGCAAAGACAAGAAATGTAAGTACAGGGTTTATGGGAAGAAGTTAAGGGATGAGTCCACATTTCTCTTGGTGTTAATGTATCCAAGACACTCATGCACTAGAAGATACAAGAATCACATGATTAATTCAGCTTGGATAGCTGAATGGTGCATGGACTCATTCAGAAACCAGCCAAACCTGCCTATAGACGTTTTGCAGAAACAGGCCAAAGCTAAGTGGAATGTAGATGCCCATGTTCGCTCATTGTATAGGGCAAGGAAGAAGGCGCAACAAAAAATTTATGGGAAGTTGGATGAGCAATACCATCGGTTATGGGATTACTGTGCAATGGTTAGGAAGACCAATGTGGGCAACTGTTTAATTCTTATGGTTGAGAGACCAATGCCCGAGGTCCCATGTAGGTTTCAGAGGTTATATGTATCGTTCGCAGCAATGAAGACAGGTTTCTTACAAGGGTGTAGACCTGTGA